>NW_015631716.1:1163200-1171564 GCF_001515625.1 Sinocyclocheilus rhinocerous
TTGATATATCATTTTTCTTTATGCAAAATGTGTGTAAAATGGCAATAAACAGGTTTTCTCATTATATATAATGTATCTATAAACGAAATCTAATTTGCATATTAATGTGTTTTTGGGGCAACATGTAATGAAAAAAGAAGTGTAATGGGAGTAATAATTGACAAGATTTTCATAATAATAAATAATATTTCATAGGAATATTGAAATATAATTTCTTTCTCTATTAATTTGTTGTGTCTCCCAAAATGCGTAATAAACATGCTTTTATTTTATATTTTTAAGTTCAAAAGAACAGGATTGATTTGAAAAATATTATCTTTTGTTATATTGTAAATGTCTTTACTGTTACCTTTGATCAATTTAATGCATCTTTGCTAAATAAAAGTAATAATTTCTTTCAAACAAATCACCAGCACAGTAGTGAAAATTAATGTTAATTTACAAATGTACTATTTTTCAGTGTTCTTTCGTGTTCTGTCACAATATAGTAATGTTGATTTATATATTTATGTGTATTCATAATCTGTATAAATCTATATAATCTGTATGTAGAAATTAACAATAACTTGTTAATAAATGCTGTGAACGTATTGTTTATTGTTAGTTTATGATATCTGATGCGTTGTTATTAATGCTACCAAACTGAAATGTATTGTATTGCCAAGATATTGCTATTGATTGTGATTAATTTGCAGTTTATTTGTGAATAATTCAATTAATAAGCATATCATGGTATTCATACATTTTTTGACAGCCCTAAACATTATATACCTTTGAGATATTTCATAGAACATGTTTGAGGCATGATCCAATTTGACAGTAAAAAATACTAATGACTGCATCTGTCTACTCATTCGTTTTTTTCTTTTGTTTCCGGGTAAACTTCTTCCAAATTCTAAACAAAATAGTATAATCCTCATCTTTACTTTAATTCTTAAAATTGGCATTATGTGGACTTCAAAGAATGAAATCGTCTTTTGATTTCTTTGATTAAAAGTCTTCAATAAAGTTTAGCTAATACAGCTCTAAAAAAGAGGCAGAATGACCTGATGATTTTAGGCATCAATTTTTATTGTCATCCCTACTAACCAATTGTATCACACCACAATAAATCCAATGACAGACCTTTTCTTTTTGACATATTACTACAATGCCGAAACTACACGCACAATTCTAGGTAAATGTTAGCTCTTTACCATACTGCAGAGTTTTTGTATAAGAGAATGAGGAGTGAGAAGAAAAGCTCAGGTGTTTCCCCTTGCTCAGGCTTGTCCTGACTTTCAGCTTGACAGAAAGCATAACAGAGTCAGGTTTCAGCTTCAGAAAAAGTACATGTGCTCTCCAAACAATGACTGCTTCTCAAAGTGCACATATCTGCGTTTAGGGGTGGCGAGAACGTGCTGAAGCATTGATCAGACTGGAATCTCAAAATGCTGACACTTATTTTGGTCACCGTTTGCTAAAGCTGGTTGTGAATGTCCGTGAGATCCTGTATATTTAAAATCGAAGAAAATATTTGACTATCACACTTTTACAAGAAAATACAATTTGTGCCGTTAAAACGTTAAACCTGTATCACGACAGTTATGCAAGTAGCCTTGATATATGGTTATATCTAGATTAATTCGAACATATTTCAGCTTTCTAAGTATATTCAAATGAGAAAAGATATTAGTGATAATGCTGTTGGAAGACAAATACTGTTTGGGTTAATTTGCTTATCATACAGACACCTGTCAAGGGTTACCGTCTATGTCTATTTGCAGTTCTAACTCTATTATTTGATAAGTATCCCTTAAAGCTGCTTTCTTTAAAGAAATACTGTGACAGTTAATCGCTCTTAATAACTCATTATTAATTATATAGCAGAAGCTGAAGTATCTCACACGCTTTGACTCTAATGCCAAGAGATGGCTTGGCTGTCACTGCCTTTTTAGACATTGAAAACCTAAAAATGTAGTTCCATTGGTTGAGGGCTTTTGTTTTCATTTATAAGTGCTTGTTTGTGTGTTTAGACCAGTTTAACCTGTTCTGGTTTAGAAACAGTACCCTGGAAACAGTAGTGCATTACAGCGAAGCTGAGCTCAATACATGATAATGGGGGTGGATTTCCATAGTATTCACACATCAGAGTAGGATTCAGCATTCTTATGTGTAGCACCATGAGTCAAGATGTGTGATAGTTGCAAATATTAGTCACATCTGTGTCTGTGTAACAGACTCAAGCCACTTGGTCATTTACTTAAGTCAGCTGGACACATTAGATGGGTTGCACCAATTAGGATTAAGCCTAAACACAAATTCAGTCAAGTCTTCTAATAATTCAGCTGCATTAATCAATCAATCAATAATCAGAGTCATAGTTAAATCTGCTTATTTCTGGTTTTACATCAAATCTACATTAGCTTTAATTCTGTTGCTAATTACATTAAACTCAGATTTAAATATTTTAGATTCAGATATTAAGTTTACGTTTAAATTAGTAGCAGTAGTAGTAATAGAAGTAGTAGTAGTAGTATTTATTCATTTATTTATTTTGAATATTTGAATATATATATATATATATATATATATATATATATTTGTTGCATTATCTGTAGCTTTGTCTTCCATTATGCTTTCATAATGCTCCATTTATTGATGCAGTAAATATTTTTCCATGCCATATTCACACAGCATATGCACTGTTTCAGCATTTTCACTGCCTGCTTGATCAGCTTTTTTCCATTTTTTTGCTTGCTACCAAAATGTCTAAATTTATTTTAAAACATGTATTTACTTACTTACTCACTTGCTCACTTACTTACTTGCTTATTTGAAAAAATTGAGAAAATGGAATAAGAATATTTAATTGTTATGGTATTCTTGGGTTTCACAGTTTCAAGGAATTTTTTGTAATTATGTTAAAATCAAGTGGTAAGAGGGCTAGTACATAATTAGTTAAAGTACATATTGGAGCAAATCACCCATACAGCCTAGCCTTGGTGTTTACCATGTCAAACTGTAATTCCATATTGAAATTAATCTTCTATGAGATGCAAATTGTTTTTGTTGTTTCGTTACTGCACACATAATTTGCCAAATAGATGCTTAAATGTGGCTTGTACATAAATCTTCATTTATTTATCATGTGTCTCAAAACCAGTGAGCGATGTCTTTTCCTCAACAGCGTGTATGGCTTCTACAAGGGAATCCTCCCCCCCCCCCATTTTGGCCGAGACCCCAAAGAGAGCAGTGAAGGTAACAGGAACCACATTTGACTTGAGCTTAAACTCATCACTTAAACCATACACGCTCTGATCTTTGCAACCTGGCCTTCCGAGTTTAAGCATACACACAGACCACATACGTGTGTCCTCAGCGTACCGGCTTTAGCCAGGAGGATCAAAAACACTCAGCCTCTCTCTATGTTTGTCGTCATGCCACATGTGTTTGCTGTTGAGAACTCCCAATATTGACCTATATGGCCAAAGATTGCTACTGGCCTCACTTTAGTATCATGAATAAACAGTACATATATACACTCTTGAGTTTAGATGAACACTCACTGTGGCTTTAGGCCATAGGTTATGGGCACCTCCAAATGGGTGTCTGAAAGCAGAGCGAGCACATTAATGTCTCACTTTTCCAATCTAAAAAAATATCTGGAAGGGGTTTAATTCCATTATTGGAAAGCTTTGGTTTGGTAGACTCAACATGCTTTAACCGTTTACCATAAAGGACTTGTTCACCTGAAAATCCACATGAAAATTCTGTTATCATGTAATCATGTCGTTCAACCCATTTGACTTTCTTTCCTACGTGGAGCACAAAAAGATACATTTTGAATAATATTGTGGTGACTTTCATCCAGTGAATGTGGATTGGAGATTTTTAGTTTCAAAAAGGGCTCAAAAGCATCAGAAATGTAGTCCATACTCTGCAACTCGTGTGGCTTAATCTAAGTCTTCTCAGGCCATACACTCTTAAAAAGAAATATTTCAAAAGGACGTTTTCACAGAGATGCCATAGAAGAACCATTCTTCAGTGAACAGTTCTCAAAATAACCATTTTCTTCTTAGTGTGAAGAACATTTTAACACTCAAAAGAAGCCTTTTCCACTGAACCTTTTGTGTAATGGAACTGTTCCATGGATATATTAAAGGTTCTTCATGGAATCATATAAAGAACCTTTATTTTTAAAAGTGTAGTATAGTTGTGTGTCGAACAGACCAAAATGTAAGCTTTTATTCACTGAAAATGAAGAGTAACTGCCACAACTGGATCATTGACTCAATGACAATTTATGAACAAATCATGCAAAGTGAGCTAGATTAACCTATTCAGGGAATAAAAACTGACTAAAGAACTATCCATTCACAAATCGGGCATCACTGCTACTCTGTTTAACTCTCATTAACTTGCCAGTACTGTCAGAACAAAATGTCAAAACAGCTTGTCACTGGGGCAATACCCTTAAAGGGACATTTTTGTACCTTATTTAGCCCTAAAAAGTGTATATTAGTTCCATAGAGTAGTAATGTGTTCCCTCAAGTTAATATGAACCTTTTAAGGTACAGTTTTTGCCCTTTTTCCCTGAAAGTGAAGAAGAAGAGCTAGGGTGTACGTTTAAGTCTATTCAATTAATCTTCAATCTATTCATCACACAAAACTATTGTATAAATTGGAATATAGTGCACAAGTTTAATGGTGCTACATTTGTCATTTTGGAGCTTGATGCCCCAAATCATTATTCATTCACTTTTTACTGAAAAGAGTAGTCAGGATATTTTTCAGAATTCCTTTTGTGTACCACAGAATAAATCATGCGGATTTGTAACGACATGAGGTTGAGTAAATGATGAGAGAATTTTCTATTCATTCAACATTAATCCATGAATCCATGATGCTCCACGTCTGTTGATTTAAACCTATTAACAGGCCTCCATCAGTCCTCCAATGTTTTATTATCTAATATCTGTCAAGCTGAGCAAATCTTTACTAATATAAAGAATTATACATCGTCCTAATAGTCATCTATGTGTGTACTTGTGTTTGCTCAGTGTCATGTTGACAGCTTGAGTGTTCTCATTTACTACAGTTGAGCTGTGTTTGCTTAGGGTGTGAGCATTCATCTTGTCTGCGTGCATGTATGTGAATGCATGTTGCGTCTGAAAACACATCCTGACAGGTTGTCCTGATCTTCTTTGCAGTTTTTTACCTTTGAGCAGTACAAGAAGCTGTTGAGCTTTACTCCTTTATCACCCGGCATGGTAAGTCATCTGATACAGGCAAGATATATATATATATATATATATACACACACGGTCATTGATACTATACACACAATCACAATCACAGTCAAGCGAAGCACTCTCCTCATTACATGGCGTGCTGGCAGCGGGAATGAAGTGTAATCGAGACGAATGCGGCTCAGCAAGGCATGTGAAAGATAGCCCATTACTTTGACAGCAGTCTTTCAGTGTGGCAGCAGGCTTGACGGCTGAGCCCAGTGGCGGAACTCGCATCCACTGCCTCGTCGAAGGGGCAAAACATTCACCTGCATTATCAATCACACCTATCTCCGCCCTCTCTAGCTAGAGATCTCAATCCACACAGAGCCCACAGGCGCTGGGAAGATTGATGTACGGAGTGTGTGAGAGGCAGGAGGTTGAGTGAGATCATTTCCAAGGCCGTAAGTGAATTCAACAGAGCGATTGAGCTGTGGCTCCGCCCCCAGCTGAAACGACTCCGTATGATTGATGAAGACATGCAGTAATATGACAAATAAAAAATTAAAGAGCGGATGGCTGGCTCTGTAAACACGGTCAAGGAGATGTCCGGTTTTCAGACAGAAAATGAGTAATGAGGCTCTCACACTGTCTTGCAGTGTATGCACAAGCTTGTATACATGGCTACGCATACACACACACAAAAAAACAAAATGTGCAAGTGTAATCATCACACACACAATTTCGTATTAATCGAGGGTGTGGGTGTGGACTATCCCCAGCTCACCTTATGCAAACACACTCAAAGATCTCCTTTGTCACTCTTCAAGTAGGCCTGAAGCCTGCTGACATACAGGTCAAGTGCTTGAATGGAGAGCTACAAATCATAAGAATAAAACCTTACTACATATTTTATTTGTCTGTTTAGCAATGTTATTCTTCCTCAAAATTACTGACGGAAATGTTGATTCATGTGATTTTTTATTGTCGGTAGCGAGATAAAGACACACCATGATGATGATTAGGTGATTGTAATGTAAACATACTGAAATGTAGGACAAGAAAATTATAACAGTGCAATATATTACCGATTCACTGACAATGAGAAGAAAAAACGATTTAGTTGCATATGATATATAAAATAATATATCAAATAAAATGACGTATATAATCACTATCAGCAATAATAAATATTCAAGTATACATTTTTTTTATTTCAAACAAATGCTCTTCTTTTGAGCTGTCTATTCATCAAAGAATCCTGAAAAAAAAATGTATCACGGTTTCCATAAAAATATTAAGCAGTAACTGTTTTCATAATAATAAGATATAATATTCATAATAAGATTATCATCACAGGAATAAATTACTTTTTAAAATATATTCAAATCAAAAAGTTGTTTTAAATTGTTTTAATAATATTCACAATATTACTGATGTTTTACTGTATTTTTTTTTTTTTTAAATACAGCCTTGGTGAGCATAAGAGGCTTCACATAAAAAAAAAAAACGTAATGCTATATTCAGTCTCTAAAGCACTGAAAATGTTTGATACATATTTAAACTGAAAAATGTTGATACATTTTATGAAGTTTGTGCCTGATACAGTCTGACACTGCAGTCAGACATTGTAGTCAGTGTAAAATGCACAACGAATTAATATGGCATGGCAAAGTATTAAGTAAACTGAAATTACATTTTTCATCAAAAGACAAAAACTATGACTATGCTAACATGACCACTGCTGTTAATTTGGTGAGCTATAGGCCCAATGCTTCTCTGTTCAGCTAGTATGAAATTATGAAACCTTTTGCTCCGTCATACAGTTGAGTTGAGCTGTTATTGCAACATATGAAGTAATTTATCTTTGTCCCAGTCATTTTGTCTGAGCCAGTTCACTCATCTTTGATTCCTGTCTGCGTTTCCTTTCTAACCTCTGAGAAAGATTGACGTGGCAGTTTCATTCATTCATTTGTGGGTTAAAGTCAAGCTCTGCGTCTGGACAAACACGTTTCTAAAAGGCTAAGTGTCACAGTAGCATTGTTCCTTTGAGTTATGGGATTTGTGTGGCATACCTTAAGTGTTGACTGGTCATCTAAAAAATACAGTCTGTTCTGAATTAAACACAAAGTGACTTTCTTTATAGTCCTTGTGTCTTTCTCGTTTGTCATGTGGCGTCATGTTCTCCTGTAATGTAATTCTGCCTGCTTCAATATGCTAGGCTCTCTCTGTGGCTGGCTTGGGGTCGGGGTTAACCCAGGCACTGGTTGTAAATCCATTTGAAGTAGTGAAAGTGAGCCTACAGGCCAACAGGGATTCATTCAAAGTGGTAAGAGACTACAGCTGTTAATTGTCGTCTTGGTATTGTTTTTGCCTTTGTCTTGTTACAAAATGTCTTAGTCATTCATTTTGAGGATCCTAATGTTTTTGCTCTCTGTTTTTCCTTGCAGCAACCCTCTACATTTGCACAGGCCAGAATGATTATAAACACAGACGGCTTCGGTCTCCGCGGGCTTAATAAGGGCCTGACCTCCACCCTAGGACGGCATGGCGTTTTCAACATCATCTACTTTGGTTTCTACTTCAGTGTTAAAGATGCCATACCTGCCAGTCCGGTATGTAAGTTTTAGTGTCCCCCCAAAATAGATTTTGGGATAGTTCACCTAAAAATGAAAGTTATCCCATTTACTCACCCTCATGTCATTCCAAACCTGTATAACGTTCTTTGTTCTGTGCATCTCAAAAGATCTTTTGAGGAATATTTTGATTGTTTTTGTCCATACACTGAAAGTCAATGGGGTCCAAAACTGTTGATTTTAACTGTTTGGACAAAACCAATGAGATATATATATATATGTCACGGGCAGGGTTTTCCAGAGATCAGGCAGGATGACGAAGATGACGAATAAAAGGATATTTAATGATATGACAACAGGAGATCCAGACAGGGTAGACATCAACACACAGGGTAACATTCACAATAACCGACAACCCTTCCTGCGCTGAATTGCAGATCAGGAGCCCTTCCAGGGCTGAATTGGGGATCAGGAGCCCTTCCTGGGCTGAATTGGGGATCAGGAGCCCTTCCTGGGCTTAACGAGAAATCAGGAGCCCTTCCTGGGCTGAATTGGGGATCAGGAGCCCTTCCTGGGCT
>NW_015631716.1:1172050-1182897 GCF_001515625.1 Sinocyclocheilus rhinocerous
GGCTCGACAGGGGATCGGGAGCCCTTCCTGGGCTAAACTGAGGAGTCCGAGGTCTCTCCTCCTCGTTTTGACACTGAATTCCTTCCATATTCTGGCCCTTATGTCCCGCCATAGTCAGCTCACCCTTAGCCATGATGCAGGGGGCGGAGCTCCTCTCCACACTCACACCGTCCACGGCTTGCTCCCTCGTGGTGGGCACTGTCACCGGCTCTCGCACCTGGTCTGACGGGTTGGGCTCAACATCCGAGGCGATCCTCCGCTCAGTCGCTTGGCTTCGCTCTGGCTCGCGGATCGCGGCGGGAAATGGCTCTCCGTCATCGGTGGGCTCAGGCTCATGCTCCGTACCGCGGGGAGATGGTGGGCTGGGTCTGGGTCCGAAGTGGATCCGGCGAGATGAAAGTAGCTTTTTACATGTTACATGTAAAAGATAAATGCAGCTCTATAAAATCATATCTTACTATTATAAGAAACATGGATATAATACAAAGGAAAATTAGGTTTTCCTTAAATATTTACTGGAAACGTACTTGTACACACATTCATACAACGTTCAGAAGTCCTGTTTAGATACAAGTTGCCCTGTACATAGTACAGTACATAGTACAAGTGCAACCTATTATGGGATGGTCACACTACACTTTTTGTTTTATTGACTTTATCTGAAGACATTTTGAATTTCACTGCATTCCAGAGTTCATGTCAGGAATATGAACCTGTTTTGTTGTGTTTTCCCTCCCTATGTGCTCCGTGACCCAGTTTCTCCCGTGTTTGATTGTGTTCATGTCATCCAGGTGTATATTGTAATTACCCTCGTTACCCCAGGTATTTAAGTCCCAGTCTGTGCTGTCTGTCTTTGTCGGGTCTACTAATGTCATGTTCGTGTCTCACAGTCTTTCCTAGTGTGGATTACCTCTTGTTTTGGATTTATTAAAGACTGTTTCTCTGATCCACGTTTCCGTCGTTTTCTCCGACACAGTGTGTGACAGAAGACCCGACCTCACAAAAAATGTAACTGCATGTTTTCCCTCCGTTTTTTTTCAGTGTTTCTTTTGTTTCCTGTGTTTTCCCCCATGGATGCCCTCACCGCTTTGTTCATCTCCCTAGCCTGTAAGGACCTTCCCCTCTTAGAGTATGCGGTTGAGTTGACTCACTGTTCTGGATCGGGGCAAATTACCACCGCCCTGTCGACCTCCTAGACACCACTGGACTGAGCTGGAGGGAAGGTATCATACGGTGTCTGGAGAGCGTCTGTCCCCGATCCAGAGCACAGCCAGACCCAGAGCCCAGCCCCCCATCACCCTGCTGTGTGGAGCGCAAGCCCGAGCCCACCGATGATGGAGTGCCTCAGCCCGCCGTGACCGACGAGCCATGCACCATGGCTGAGGGTGAGCTTATTGTGTATCTGGGACTGCTGGACTTTGAAGGGGACCTACTAGACTGGGAGGCAGATATATATGCAGACATGTCCATTCTCCTCCCTCCTTCATCTGAGCCCTCTGTCAATCCTGTCCCCACGTCAAGCCCAGAGAGGGCTGCTATTCCCACGTCTGGCCCAGGGAGGGCCACTGATCCCGAGTCAAACCTAGAGAGGGCTTCTATTCCTGAGTTTTGCTCAGAGAGGGCTTTTGTTCCCGATTCCAGCCCAGAGAGAGCTTCCGTTCCAGAGTTTAGCCCAGAGAGGGCTCCTGTTCCTAAATTAAGCATAGAGAGGGCTCATGTTCTTGAATTAAGCCCAGAGAGAGCTCCTGTTCCTGAGCTTTGCCCAGAGAGGGCTTCTGTTCCCGATTCCAGCCCAGAGAGGGCTTCTGTTCCTGAGTCAAGCCCAGAGAGGGCTGCTGTCCACACGTCTGGCCCAGTTAGGGCTTCTGTTCCCCAGTTCGGCCCAGAGAGGGCTTCCATTCCCAAGATCGGCCCGGAGAGGGCTTCTGTTCCCGAGATTAGCCCAGGGAAGGGCTCCTGTTCCTGGGTTGGGCCCGGAGAGGGCTCCTGTTCCTGAGTTTTGCCCAGAGAGGGCTCCCGTTTCTGAGTCCCACACAGAGAGGGCTTCCAGTACCAAGTTCGGCCCAGGGAGAACTTTTGCTCCTGAGTGCAGCCCTGAGAGCCCGGAGGCTCACAAATGACCACCCACCCTCCCGCTCCTGCCTCCTCCACCGCTGTCATCTGGCAGACACTCTGCTCGCCCTCAGCCCACCATCTCTGCAGTGGGATCGCCGTGGGTCTGCCAGTCTCCATCGTCATCGTGGCTGGAGAATCCCTTGCCTCTGCCTCCAGCCTCTGAGTCCCAGACTCCCCGCCTCCGCATTGGTCGCCTGAGCCACCTGTTCCGCCGTGGTCCTCCAGATCCTCCTCGTTGCCCTGGCTCATCGGCTCTCCATCTCCACCTCGCGCTCCTCCACCACCCACTCTGCCGCCGTTGGTCGGCCCCCTGGAGTCGTCAGCACTTCCTCCTCTATGGCTCCTCCCTCTGTCGGCTCCACCGTGGGTCGCCTTTACGGCTGTGGCCTGGGTCCCACCTGGCTCCACCTGCTGCAAGCCCCTCCTGTCTCTGCCTGGCCCGCCCAGGCTCCACCCTCCATCGTCTCCACCTAGAACTATGTCTGCCGGCCCCCTCCCGGGTGCCCGTCCTCCTCCTGAGCCTCCTCCCAAGTTCCCACCTGTCCCTCCCTCTGTTGTTTCTACGGCGCGAGAACACACCTTCCGGGAGGGGGGCGATATGTCAGGAATATGAACCTGTTTTGTTGTGTTTTCCCTCCCCATGTGCTTCGTGACACAGTTTCTCCCGTGCTTGATTGTGTTCATGTCATCCAGGTTTGTCTTGTAATTACCCTCGTTACCCCATGTATTTAAGTCCAAATCTGTGCTGTCTGTCTTTGTCGGGTCTACTAATGTCATGTTCGTGTGTCACAGTCATTCCTAGTGTGGATTACCCCTTGTTTTGGATTTAATAAAGATTGTTTCTCTGATCCAAGTCTCCGTCTTTCTTTCCAACACAGTGTGTGACAAATCAAAAGACATGTGACCAGTAGAGATCGATACATCATGGCATGACCTTTTAGCTGAATTAAATTGACCGCTGTTGTGTTGGGGTCAATTTGACTCACATTCATTTTTTTTCTTTTAATTTATTGAAAATTGGTTAAACTATTTATTTCCTCTTGACTTTTTCTCATTTAAGGTCACCTATTAGAATCATGTTAATTTCAACATGGGGTGACATGATCTATATTGAAAAGATTGACAAGACTGTCCAAACAGAAATCTTGATTTTATTTAATTTTTAATTGTATGTTTTCTTGTAAATGTGTAAGAAAAACATTTCGCTTTATATTACATGCATATTTCATATATTTAGTTATGATACATAAAGGCCCACATTTATCTTTCACATGTATTCACTTCACATGAATAAATCACTTTCATAAGTCGAAAAGTGATTGTACAATGTTGTTCATCTCGTAAAACATTTGCAAGTCTAAAAGTAGTATGAAAGCCAGAGTTTTTTTAATGCCTATTCACAGGCTGATGACTGAACATGTAGCTTATCAAATTAAAGGAGGGATCAGTCATGCACATTAACAGAGAGCGAGAGAGAGAGAAGGAGAGGGAGGAGGAGGAGAGGAGCTGCTAAGATAAACCTCACTAATACCTTCCCTGTTTGCACTCCATCACATCCTCAAAGTTTCCGATTACACATCCGGCAGGGCTCAACTCCCAAACAAAGTTAATTTTGTTTAATGGAAATGTTACCATACGCCTGCTCCACATGTATAAACTGGAGCATTAGATTTACTCATTTGACTGTCTATTGCAAAAAAATCTCAGGGAAGCATATGGTTTTTTAGGTGGAGCATTTACTTTTCTTTAGTATTTTCAAAGAAGCCAGTCATTCACTTGGGATTAGGATCCAAATCAATGATCCTTCTCCAGGGGTGTCAAATCAAATCCTGCACAGGCTCCGAGATTTAAGGAGCATTTGCTATGAAACCAGCGACTCTTTTCTATGAGAAAGTGTGCTACAAATGTAATAGCAATGAAGGGAGTGTTTCGTGTGGAAACTATACATAAGGCGGAGCGCTGTTGTTACACATCGATGCTCCTCCCCTACAATGCGACGTTCAGGTTTAGCTGTCAATGTTGCGTGTCGCTGCTGGGCTGCTGTCATTTGTAAAAAATATTCTGGCCAATTAGATGTCAGAGCTGTTCTGGTTCAGGCTTCTTTTGGTACAGTAACTAGTGTCGAGTCGCAGCCCAATTACCCAAATTGTCCCCATATGCCTCCCAGTCTGCCTGCGTGAACTCTGTTTATAAATCCTCTCTCAAAGTTTGCCCTTGGTCATATGACCTGTTTCAGCCAATAGTAAAGCCTCGCTCTTCTCATGAAACTCTAATCTGTGCCCTGCTACCATAAAATGATCTGAGGTTTTATTTCAGCTTTACATTTACATCCTTGACTCTGTGCCCCCTTTATTCACTTCTTTCTTTAGTCCTCCCTTGCTGGATCACTCGCTTGCATATTTTCCATTGACATTTTCATATCTCTCCTTATTAGCTCCTATTAGCTTATTAGCTCCTATCGCCCTACATTGTCTCTGTGTTCGTTAATTTGCATTTTCGTATAAATGCCAATAAAACTGTCATCAAACAGTTATTGTTTTATCATTAAAGGAATAGTCCAGTTAAGTGCAATCAACATCACTTATTTCAGCAATTTATTTAGACTTGTCCCTTTTTTTAATTCAAGAAAAAAATTAGGTATAGTCAGGCACTTACAATGAAAGGTAATGGGGCCAATTTGTAAAGTTAACTCATTGTTTCAATTATGTAGTGGCAAGAAATAAACAATATGTGTGTTAAAATGATTTTAGTGTGAATACAATTACTTATTAACCTTTCCTTTGTAAAGTTATAACCAGTTTTATTTCTGCTTTTAAATTACTTCCATTGTAAGTGCCTCAACATAATTTTTTTTTTTTTGAGGGACGAGTCAAAATAATCATCCCACAAGTGCTGTCTGTAACTTGTAGAATATTCCTTTAACTTTACATCTAAAAGTAAACTTTTAGACTTTCAGACCACTTTATTTTACAAATTTAATGTCAAATTTTATTTTAAATTTACAGAATATTCCTTTAACATCTTCAGCAAACATTAAAGTAAAGCATTGTTTGTGTTCTTCACATACAGGAAATGTGTGTTGATCATCATTAATCATCAAACTCCAGATAGTTCCCATGCTATAGCAAAGCTATTGCTCTCTCTACCTTGAATTTATCTCTCTGTCTGTATGCCAGGACCCTCGACTGGAATTCATGAGAAAGTTTGCTATCGGTTTGGTGTCAGGTCTCGTCCTGCGTGAACATTCCTTTCGATGTCGCTAAAAGCCGTATCCAGGGTCCTCAGTCCGTTCCAGGGGAGATCAAGTACCGCAGCTGCTTTCAGACCATGCATGGCTCTTGTGTACCGTGAGGAGGGGTAAGGCCTGAGTCTACACCATCACCCTACAATTACAGGTGTCAAAATTACACCCGACAAGAGGCATTAAACCAACCAGAACTATGAGGTTCAACTACAAGAAAAATTCTACAATATTTTTGTTTATCCTTTGCCCTCAGGGGACAAAAGGGCAAGTTTTGACAACCCACCATATTTAAGCACCCTCTAAATCTCAGTATAATTATGTTGTCCTTTTGTTCTGAGCTATATGCTGGAAAATGAGCACTAATGTACTTTGTGTCATTTCTTTTGTCTAGATCTTGATTTGAATTACATAAACTTTCCATAACATTTTAGATACTTGATCTGGATCCATAAAATGGATATGGACATGTTTTACCATGTGCATTTCACATCCTAGAACTCAAGACAGTAATAATGGGTGAAAGGCTGATTTTTTTATATAAAGTCTATTAATAAAGTATACAAAAATGAATTAAAAATGCAGTTCATACACAACGACTTAAATACACATGTTCTGTGATGAGCATGTTTTTAATTTCTAATTTAAAACGAATTTTAATATTTTTTAACCATAAAGTAAAAAACAAAATTAGGGGCTACATTTATGCCAAATAGTTTGGCATGATCTTTTGTTATTGTTTCTTTATAAAAGTAAATTTAAAAATGAACAAACCTGATTCACTGCCTATTAACATGTGAAAAAATACTGCTGTTGTTTTATAATATATAAATTAGCATATGATGACAAATAAGAACAAGAACTAATGCTCAAAAATGGCACTTCAAGGAAGATTTTATGCAACAAGCGTGAGATCAGCTGCCATGCTATTGTAACTTGTGTAAATTCATTGTGTAAACACTGTATTGATTCTGACGTGGGCTGTTGTTTCTTAGTGAAGACTCTAATAGTGCCCACAGCACTATTCTCTCTCTCTCTCTCTCCATCTGAATTGACAGGCCTCATGGGAAGCTGTGAGAGAGAATCAGTAGTTTTATGGCCCTTCAGGGCCTTGATTGGCCCCGTTCACTCTGTACAAAGGGAACGGCAACTCATTTGTTATTAGAGGCAAAGAATGGAGGCCTGATCTTGGGCAAGGCAGGGTGCGTGTGTGTTTAAGTGGGTTAAAGAGAGAGACACTGAAGCTGTTTTAGTTTTAGGGGTGCTGAGAGGGTACCCTATCCTGTCCAGCCCTCTAACACGACACAGTCCTGGCTAATTAGTAGTCCCTATGGGAGACGTCGTTAAGCAGGTCCTAACGAGGCGCGCGGCGCTCAGCGGGTCAGTCTAATCAGACAGCGGGGCAGAGAGGAAGTGGCTCAAGCCTTATTAACACCAGCACAAGCAGAGGACAGAGGCTGGGACAGAGAGACCGCCAGGCCCACTGCCAGAAATCAGCTTGAACACATTAGGGCAGGTACGCAACAAAATCAGCTATTAGTGCCCTATACCTGTTCCAGCTTTACAGACAGACCAAGTCTGAGAAAGAAAGAGAGTGAGAGAGATGAATTATCTTAAAGGGATAGATCAGCTGAAAGAAAGAAAGAAAGAAAGAAAAAGAAAATTCTGTAATTTACTCACCCTTGTGTCATTCAGAACCTGTATGACTTTCTTCAATGGAACACAAAAGAAGATGTTTAAAGCAATGTTAATGCTGCTCTTATCCATACAAAGTGCATTTTCAAGTTCCAAAAAGGACATGCCTTAAAGGGATAGATCAGCTGAAAGAAAGAAAGAAAAAGAAAAAGAAAATTCTGTAATTTACTCACCCTTGTGTCATTCAGAACCTGTATGACTTTCTTCAATGGTACACAAAAGAAGATGTTTAAAGCAATGTTAATGCTGCTCTTATCCATACAAAGTGCATTTTCAAGTTCCAAAAAGGACATGAATGCATCATAAATGTACCAAGAAATTCATCCATATGACTAGGGTGATGACATCATTGAATCATCAATGAACTGACTTTAGCTGAAAAATTACTCTATTATTGTCTTATTGCATCATTGACAAATTATTTTCCTGTTTGACTCTGTAAAGCTGCTTTGACACAACCAGTATTGTATAAAGCGCTAATAAATGTGACTTGACTACACATTCTAAGTCTTCTGAAGCCACATGATAGATTTATGTGAGAAAATGATCACATTTTAAAGGGATTTTGTGTTTTATGTTCTCATGCATCAAGCAAGGTTGACCTTCTGTTTGCCATATTTGATGAGATCTATGTATGTGCGTTTGTCAATGTAAATAAAAGCCTAAATTTAAGCGTGTTCAAACTTGCCTTGCGATAACCAATTGCATTTGGTGTTGTTGACATTTGAATAGCAATTTACATTTTAGTCCATAACTCGTACAAATCGCATGGCTTCAGAAGACCTTGAATATGCACAAGTAGTATAGACTACTTTTATCATACTCTAATGTGCTATTGGTGTCACTACATTCTGTAGGGAACCGAGCAGCATTAACATTTTCAGAATTTCTCTTTTTGTATTCCACAGGAGAAAGCAATTCAAATCATTCAATTATAATAAATGTAACTGATGCCTGTGTGTGTGTGTGTGTGTGTGTGTGTGTGTGTGTGTGTGTTTTCTTCAAATATCTTGCCTTACACAAAAGGACTGATTCCCAAGATAATGAGACTTGGACCAGGTAGCATAAATAAGTACATAGTTTTCCTATATTTAAGGGATAGTTCACCTAAAAATTTAAATTCTGTCATCATTTACTCACATTCTTTTCTTCTGTGGAAAGAAAAAGGCGATATTTTGAGAAATGTCTCAGTGTTTTTTGTGCGTACACTAAAAGACAATAGTAACTGTTTTGGTTCTTCTTTTGTGTTCAGCAGAATAAAGAAAGTCATACAGGTTTGGAACGAGGATGCATAATTGATGACAGAATTTACATTTTTAGGTGCACTATCCCTTTAACATATGACAATTATCCATGCCCTTTAACTGATATTTACTTTCTGAATATAGGAGGTGCAGTCGTGCTGCTGGTTTATGAATACGTATCTGACTGGCTGCAGATGGACTTGTGATCATCTGCACATCACATCAGTCTGTACTCCATCCTTCCCCAGGTCAATCAAACAGAATGCTGTGACTGTTCCTCAACAATCACACCAACCAAATCACAGCTCCTCAGACATGTGACATGTAGGCTCTCCACCACAGTCGCTTTGCAACAGCACAGTCACTCCCTGGATCTTGACATTCCATGTCTTGTTTCTATATAACAGAACACAACTACTGAGACATCCGAAAGTTACCTGTCCACATGCCTGCATATGTAATAGTAACCACAGCAGCTCTACACACCCCAACTGAAAATACCAAACAGAAACAGCACCTCATTTTTAACCTAAATTTTTGACTGAACAAGACTGAATTACAGTAAGCCTGAGGGATGCGTCTACTGTGTACTGGATGGCTTCCTTAGGACTTTGACTTTATTAGATTTAGTTGTAAATTCGTCATACTGTATGTCACTTTCTGTGTTGAAGATATTCGAAGCTCTCAAGGTCTCACTTCTTAATAGCCGTATCAATTGTGCACAAATCAAAAGCACAAATTGAACTTTGGGCATTCAAATTCTACTGAAGTATTTGGGGATTTCAAAATAATTTTTAATATAAAATAAAACAAAAACATCTTAAAGCCAGAAATGGTTACAAGTATCCATTTAATAGCTGTATTTTGCTAATAATTGCTCCTGAACTATGATAAATCTGTGAAAATGGTTGTGGGTGCCATGAAATAAAGCTCCAAAATTACACCTTTTGACCACTGAATTTTCATGACTTTTCCAGTTGGAAAAAAAAATAAAATAAATAAATCTCACTAAACATTTTATTGAGTTTTCTACCAGATGACATTTTTTTTTCTTTAAACTTTATACTCACTTCTAGAAATTTCCATAGTTTTCAGGAGTTTATGAATTTCTGTTTTTTTTTTTGTTTTTTTCTTATCTTAGGGCTAGACATCACAATTTTAAGTT
Organism: Sinocyclocheilus rhinocerous; assembly: GCF_001515625.1. Taxonomy (NCBI): domain Eukaryota; kingdom Metazoa; phylum Chordata; class Actinopteri; order Cypriniformes; family Cyprinidae; genus Sinocyclocheilus; species Sinocyclocheilus rhinocerous. The sequence goes on from NW_015631716.1 coordinate 1,181,511, forward strand.
TTCGGTACTATGACGTTTGCCTCAAACTCCTAATTTGCTGCTTATTAATAGTTAGTAAGGTAGTTGTTAAGTTTAGGTATTGGGTAGGATTAGGGATATAGAATATGGTCATGCAGAATAAGTGCTTTACAAGTACTAATAAACAGCCAATATGTTAATAATATGCATGCTAATAAGCAAATAGTTAATAATGAGAAATTGGTCCCTATACTGAAGTGTTACCAAGTTTTCCATAACTTTTGGCCCACTTCTGTTGAAACGTTGCTGTTGTTTAACATTTAAATCATCTGAATTTTGAAGCTTAAGTTAATTTACTGTAATTTACTGGTTTGTTACTTATAATTCCTTGTTATCAGTAATAACAGATTACAGTGGGAAAGCAATCTCTGTGGTTTTACTCTGTGGTGACAATGACTAGCAATGATGAATCACCTGATTTGTTTGTTTTTTTTTATTTATTTATTTGTTTTGTTTTTTATTTTTTTCCCCTTCATAATGCAATCCAGTATGTCATCGCAGCGTCATGAGCCAAGAAGCTCACTCTCACTCATCTCTCCTGGCCCGCAGGCTGACTCATCATAGCTCAGCACAACTTGAAATAACAAAACTGAAAAATGCAAATAAAATCTAAACAATCAGGACGGCCTCGCAATGCTCTAAAAAAATATGAAGCGCTGTGGCCTAGTCGGGGAAGACACTCTCATATTATTCACAGTCTTCTACCTCTGTCTTACTTAAAGATAACTAGTTGGATGAGTTAAAACAATACATCATCCTTTGAATTCCACCCAGACCACATTTCCCTCCTTCTCTTAAAAGGTCACGTTTTATCTCACTCCATTGACTTGAAGACAGTGAAGGCAATTGTTATACTCATGTATAGATGTCAGTCTGGGTTGCACCTCAGGCTCTCATCCTATGCTTCAACTTCTCTGAGTTATAACACCGAAGGCTAACGACACCAGACACATTTTCAGACTGTGCTCATAGTTTTCCGCTAAATGCATAAAAGACATTTTTCCAAGTCATTTAAAGCATTATATGAGATAATTTTGTCTTTTGTTATATAATCCCTTAACCTTTCTCTTCCTTTCACTCGTGCGTTTGAAGTTTCTTCACCGTTTCTTCATCATGAATGCAGATTGCAAGGTGGCAACCAGATATACACCGTACCAGAAGAACGAGCAAAAAGTGACGCTTACTTTTGAGCATTTAAAGGGGTCATATGATGCGATTTCAAGTTTTCCTTTCTCTTTGGAGTGTTATAAGCTGTTCGTGAATAGATAAGATCCCTAAAGTTGCAAAGACTTAAGTCTCAAACCCAAAGAGCTATTCTTTATAAAAGTTAAGACTCGTCCACGCCCTCCTAAAACGCCTCGTTTAAACA
>NW_015631716.1:1183054-1198220 GCF_001515625.1 Sinocyclocheilus rhinocerous
AAGGGGCTTAACATTTCCGTCACACGCTTGAGGTATTCGGCCAATCACAATGCACTGGATAGCTGGCCAATCAGAGCACACCTCGCTTTTCAGAACGATGAGCTTTGTAAAAATCGACGTGTTTTAGAAAGGTGGGGCATAGAGGAGAAACAATAATGCACAGTATGAGGAAAATAATATGTTTTTTTAACCTTAAACCGCATAAACACACCAAATACACAAAATAATGTTCTTTTTAGCAACATCATATGACCTCTTTAAGACACACTGTTCTAGTACACGAGGGAAAACAGTCTGCTTATGGTCAGCCAGGCATTTAAAATCAAGCTAGCACCTCGGCCTGGTCCAGTCTCAGCCCCTGTGCAGTGTTACTGTGCTCCGTGCTCCTGTCTTCAGCCTGATTGCACACAGTCAGCTAAAGATAACCATGTGACATTTGACTTGACTTTCCATAGGAATTAATTCTAAACAGATGTGGGCGCGTGAGCAAGTGTGTTTTCATTTTCCTCCATTTCAATGGTTGCTTTAAGATTAAGGTGTTTGTCATGTTTCCTCCTGTCATGACTGTACGTGTGCTGCGCCGCCTTGAAAAAATATGCTTTGTGTTATTTCAAAAATTTCCTAGTGATTTTTAAATTAGATTAATCGCTATGTTTTACAACTTTTTTGATGACTGTACGTTATTATGTTTGTCAACCTCCCAGTTGTAATGAACCAAAGAGTCGTGGGTTTTACTCAAATAGGCCGGTCTTGCTATGTTCTCTGTACATCGCCTTTGTTTTGTGAGTTTTTTTACGTCTGTTGACCCTGTATTAAATGAACGACTGTGATATGTGCATCCAGTCCATGCATTTGTATTGTCAGCAAAGCCAACGTCCGTATCAATGCGTCAGAGTATGAAAATGGCATTCAAAGCTGTTCATTTGAATAGAATAGGGTCTGGGGAGTTTGTCTGGTGCATTTCATCAGCAGAGATTGTTTTTAAGGATATAATTAAACAATAAATATTAAACTATTATTATTTACAGTAGTTATAATTAGTACACTTAATTTGATTTTTTTTAATTAGTAGTAATAATAGAGATGATTAGTATTTATCAGATCAGTATTATTAGTATTTATAGTATAGTATATAGTAGGACTATGGAAATATAATTAAAATTTTCAACAGAATTAAAGTAGGCAACAAATTATATTCAACAGTTTTTGTTTTTTTACACGTCTCTTTTAATAAGATACATTCAATTTCATTGTGCAATGTCTGGAGGTGTGCAGCTTCACTGATCATTAATGTTGCATGAATAAATGCTCCTGTTAGAATGTGCGTCAATGTCCCACATAATGCCTCTTCTCCCTGGTGCCATGTCAATTGCACTTCATTCAACGTACCTTACAATCTAATAAATAAATGTAATAACTTTTCCCAAGAGCTCTGACATAGAGTTTTAGTGAAGTGAAACTGGTATCAAAAAAGACGAGAATGTGATTTTTATCAAAAACATTTAAAAAAAAGAGAAACAAAGCAGAACATCTAAACATTAGCCATTTTCAACACTCTGAAAAAAACATTTAAATGCAAACTGGTAATTTGTTTTACATGAGATTTGCTTATTCAATCGTTTTCTTGGAAACATACAAGAACAACATATTCACAGAGAAGCACCAAAATTTAACTCAGGCTAGTGACGACGCAATTTCATGAGGAATGCCCACCACTATCAGACCAAGTGCACTGCACACCATTGCTGATGTTCTTTACTGCTAAATCCTCTGCTCAAATCAGATCGGACAGGACGGCCTTTGCATATCCTCACTCTTGCTCTTTTGTCCTGTGCAAGTGAGAGATGCTGATATGGAGCAAGAGAATGTGGGCATACAGGAACGGCAGATGGCTCATCCGACAAGTCTTTTATAAATATTGTAAAGCGATAAGATTGGTCCATCTAGAGAGAGCCCGGATGAAAAAGTCCAAGTTGTTGTGTTTTACCCCATCTCTCTCGTTCTCTGTTGTTGTCTTTCCGTTCTGCTCTTTGACCCCCCTGTGCTCCTAGTACAGTCACAGAGCCGAGGCGGCAACCGAATGGACGGAGTCTCGCGTGGCAGCCGAGCTCTTGAAGGCCAGCGGGGTGGTGATGTCACAGCTGTGGGGAGAGAGAGCACTGCCACTGGGCGGCTGCCATGTGGGGCCGGTCACATAGGCCGACGTGGTGCCGCTGTACCCCATGTAGGGTGACACTTGGGTGGGAGGGTGGTAAGGATGGATGCTGGGAGCTGTGACAGAACTGTTCACTGTGGGCAATCCATTCGGCGTCTGAAAACAGAGAGCAGGGAGCGTAAGACTTCTGGCCGTAGACCACACATGGCCATTGAGATGAACATAAAGATATCACGATAGTGAGGATAAGATAGAGACAGGTGAATGTTAAAAACAGAAATGGGAATTTTCTTGGAGAGTCTGTGAATGGAGATAAGGGACAAGATATTAAAAGATTTGACGGAAATGGAAAAGCTATATGGAGGGAAATGCAAGAGCAGGAATGTCTGAAACCCTTTGGCAGAATGGCAATATCAGTTCAGGATGAGAGGAATTTACCAAGGCTTTTCAACATAAAGGAAGAAATTCTAAGGCAGGGTGGTCTCTGACTACTGGAAATGTTTTCCACAGATGAAATCCCCTTTGTTGCAGAGTTAGGATTTTCCTATGATTTACCCATTATGACACTCTTGACCCCTATAGTGCACCCATGTACATACATGTATATGGTATTCGTTACATTTTTAATTCATTACTTAAACAGCATAGAAAACAACCCATTTGCATTTTGCAACGATCTATCTTTCATTGTATGATTCAAGTCATGCACGAACTAATAAAACAAAAACGAAAATGAAGTTAAAGCTATAGCAGACATTTAAGGTCAAGCTTTACATTAAAAAGATCAACTTTAAAAATGTTACACTTCTAATGAAGAATTCACATGGATATAATTTTTTTTTCGGACACTCCATACAGCCTACCGGCGTAAAGTATGTGACACACAGGCATATAGATGAACATTTGTTTTGAACATTGTTTTGTTAGCTTCTTTCAGTATGATTTTTACTAATGATCTGATGTACTCTTTACACATCGTTAATAAAGAGTTATGATTTACCGAGCTCAAAAACCAATCGTCGGAATTCATCAGCACTAACCCACTGCGCGAATAGAAAAAAAAATATATAGGCCCTATTGATTCCAAAATGTTAGATAAAAACGTATTTGTGCTTATACGTTATATTTTGCACCAGAATTTGTGCTTTGTTGTTTATTACAATGGATGTAGAATAGGCCTAATGTATATGCATGGTAATATATTTCCAAATAAATATTTGTGCAGTCTCACTTAGGAGTTGACTAAAATAAGAAGTGACAACTTATTTTTAAATTATTTATTTCAATCGTTAGCTGTACTTTAGGTATGAACAGATCATAATTTTTCAATTATCGTTTTTCGACATCGTAGATAATAGACAATAACATTAAATGAAGTAAACTTAATGTTAGTCATCTTTTATCCTCTAAATGATATTTCTATCTAGGCTATTGTGTTTGTTAATGAACCATGTCATCACGCTGTGTCTAGAGGATTCAAATAACAGACATACACTTATATCGCGTTATGCTTTAAGGTTAAGATAGTTAAATATAATATTTGCATTTGGGATTAAACAAAGGTTTTCGAAATACGACTAATAATGCTCAGTAAATTGAATATTTTATTAGCAGCCTACACCTTAATTCACTGCACAATAAATTTAAATGAAATGTATGGATTCAGTTCAGTTATGAGAGACGCATAACATAATCTATTTTCATTAAAATCGTGTGAATGACGATTCATTTTCAATGAATCTTCATGGTTTTTATTATCTCCTTATTTCCTTTTTTCAAGCTTATAGGGCTTTCTGATAGATACAAATAACTTATTTAAGCCACAGTGATTTGTCTATTTTCTGTCCTCATTTATTGCGTAATCCAGCCTGACTCGTGATATCTGATCATTTATCCAAGATGACAGACTCAAACATTCGGTAGTTAGTGCTATTCATCATCTATCCGAAGGTGACAATCTTCATTTCTTAAGCAAACTACACTCTATTTTTTGGGTTTCAATCAGTACGCGCGTACTTTACGCCAAAACAATGTTTCAGCATCAGTAACAAAGATTTATTCCATCGTATTCCACGACACATAAATCTCTAAGACCCACAACAAACGATTAGTCAATCTGTTTGTTTCTGCCCAGCAGTGCGCGGATAAATAATTCGAGCGTCTGCACCGGATGGCACGCGCTTTATCCGCTCACACTCTCCCCTCTCATTCCCCTCATTCAAGCGCATGAGCATCCAGACATTGGTGCAGGAGTTTCTTGACAAATATAAAAACAATTGTCTTTTACATGTCGGTACGGCGCTTAAGTGTGTAACAACAGTGTGCAGAACAACCAGCCACGAGCCAAAGGGGTTTCCATAATAGCATATTAATAATAACAATACTGAAAATGATGATGGTAATATCTATCCGAGTATTGCTCTAATGTAAAACAGGTAAGGGGTTTAGCAATCCAAAAGTTTCTGGTGAATATAAGATTGGGCGAATAGAAATAATTTGTAATACACGTGTTTATTAAAGTATAATATTATGCATATTTATTGACTAAGGAGCGGTGGCTTCAAGTGTAAATGCGCATTAAAAACAAAGATAACCACTTTTAATAATTATTTATTGATTTTTATATTTTACATATATGTAAAGCAAATGTTTAAAGACTTAATGAAAGATAATAAGTAACTGATAAGACTTCGATAAGCGTACACAAAATATTTACAGTCTGAAACTGAACTATATAATAATTAATCATAAAAATATTTAACCTTATTGTTGTTCTATTTTATCTTCGGCTCATTTGGGATATGCGCATGTTACATAGAAATCATACATAATTTATCTGGACAAAATCATTTTCTTCTGAAAAAATAAAAAATCGTTAAATCATAGAAAAACATATTTTGACTATGAAGTAAAATACACGTTTATGACAAGTAAAAAGCATAATTAAAGTAATTCAAGTTTCTTAATCAGGAAAGAATATTGGTTAAATGTTTAAAAACTATGCAAAATATTAGATCAAAACATTTATTACAAATTTATTTGTCATAGTATTTCACTCAGTATCACGCTCTTTAAAAAAAGTATCGACTAATATGAATACATTTTGATTCGAGGGTATTGCACGCATAAACACTGTACAAAAAGCTTCGTAGTCATTCACATTAACAGCTGTGCGAAAACAGACACCATTAGGCTAAATATTGTTGTTCATTTTATTACAATTAAAACGTGGGATACTGTATGTAATTTGTAAATACTTCTTATTAAGAAAATGAAACCCAGGGACCCACACTCTGCACAAGGCATCATATGCCCGCCCACGCCAAAGAAACACACTCGCATACATACTCTATTACACACACACACATACACACACGGAATTGAGAGAAAAGGGTTATGGAATTTTTACTATTAATTTGCTGAATCAGGTTTTCTTTTTCTTTTCTTTTTTTCCCCCTGCTCCTTCCAGATTGGATTTGATTGGTTTTACTATTTACATGGGAGGCTTCTTTACCTGTGTGTATTTTGCTTCAGGTTCTAAGTGAGGCTTATCCACACCATTGACTAGTGGAGAATTCGCTGGTGAAAAATTACTCCTGTTAATAGCTCTCCATTCTTCTAGTTTGGCGCTAGGAAAGGACGGACTGTCACAAACTGGGAGGCAAAACAGAGACATGGAAGACTGGAGTCAGACAGGACAAGCGTGGGGAGTAGAACTGCCACAAGAAGAGCTTATTCAGTAGCTACAGTCTGCTGCACTGCCAACCATCTCAAACTCACCATACTCACTAAACACACAAAAAATGGTGTCTCACGTATATATGTCGTGTGTATATATATATAGGCTATAAACAGCGTGTGCAGCCTTTACCGCAAAAAAGGCTCAAACGCGTATTTTATAAGCAAGTTATGATCATAATGACGTAGGCTATAGCATGTTTTTAAATTAAATAAAATGTATGATGTCCTTACACGTCGCATATATGCGATATTTCTGTTCAAACGAAGATGCAGAAGAGATATCAAAATTTGAATTTATGTGGTTAATTCATCAGATGAAGCACACTGTCATGGAGTCCCTCGGAACATTTACCCAGAGTCTTCCTGGGAGGACAAATTAGATTTACTTTAACCGTTTCCCCTTTGTGCATGATGGATATTATATTATACACGGTTCCTAAAGTTTGAAATTTGAAAAGCAAGCCCACCAGTGTTGTAACCTGAGAGGGCCACAAAGTAGATTTTTCCCCCTGCCTTCACGGAATCTGTGTGTCTTTGTATCGTTTCACAACGTATAAACAGGAATTCACCACAACGTTGCCATATTTTGTTGGAGCTTAGTGCAAATCGGTTGTATAGGAGATCAATTTAGTTGGTCTTTTATTTTAAAAAGGTCGATTAGGGTAAACAAGTCTACAGTTACAACGACCAAATTGAATTAAAATGCATGCTTAGCATGAAGACAGATGCAGATGATGTCTGAGCATGAACAACTATCAAGTGTCTATGTGTGCATGAGAGAGAGAGAGAGAGAGAGAGAGAGAACTCTAAATGATAACAAACTGTCCAAAAGTTCGCGGTACACATTCTTCCTGTCAAACCGTCCTCGAAAGTATGTGTTTGTGGATGTTTTTTGGTGTTTGCTTCATTAACGTTAAGGTGAAACGGTTGCACGCTACACCTTATCGAGTGTAGCCAACATCATACTTTTAAGTTTTCAAAAGCTTCCCTAAACATCTGCTAATAATTTGGAAATGCATTAAAACAGGCAAAGAACTACAATTAAATAGGGTTTTGTGAGGAGTTAAAATTATATATATATATATATATATTTTTTTTTTTTGCTCTGCTGCGCCGAAGTCTTCGTTGTCCAAAATATTCCACATCCGCGGCCTAATTATTACAAAAAGCCTTAAACCATCTGTTTCAATGCAAACGTGGGGCTTCTGCACGAATTCCAGCACGCTGTGTGTATCATCTCACCTCGCTGTAATTTTTTTTTTTTTTTTGCCTTTTTTATTTTCTCTTGAGGCCCTTCCGATACATGATAAATAAAATATTTATGTCAAATAAAAAATGATAGACTTTGAATATCTTAATGTTCTTACGTTTTGGCCCTTCCATCACTACCAGAACTTCTCTTTTAATTTTTTTCTCTGTTGCACACACAGTCACACACACACACAAAACACACTTTTGACAGGCCTGAGAACAGTGTCTTTTCGCATGCCCCCACACGCACTCACACGGACAAGGACTTTCTTTTACCAAAAACTGAGAGGATGCTTACTTTGCTGCTCCGTTATTGATCGAATGCCCAGAATATCTGTAACAGAATGAGAGGAAGGCCATATCCTATGCATTGCCATGTGTCCAGGAAGAGTGGGCATGCCAGGCGGAGTTGGTACTTTAGTCCCAGTGGCTGCGATCGGAGTTGGATACGAGTACAGGTGGTTGTAAGATAGGGTGGGTTGAGGCTGAGGATGAGGGCCCTGTTTGCTCGACTCGTACTGGTTCTGTTGAGACAGATTTCCGATCTTGTTGCGGAGAATCCTACTGATCGAGCTTACAGAGGGCAGATTGAATTTATCACACACACCGTCCGCAAGCAGTCTGTCTCGAATCTCCCAAGCGAAAATGCCGGGGTCCCGTTGCTTGTAAGTCCTAATGTGCTTGACCACGGCTGGGGTCGTGACCCTGGGTTTACTGCCGCCAATTGCGCCTGGAAGTATTGAGCCGGTTTCGTTGTACCGAGCCAGAATCTTGCTCACACAGCCGTGAGAGACGCGGAGCTGCCTGCTGATGTCGCAAGGCCTGATGCCAAACTGGGCCAGCTCTACTATCCTGAGCCGGATGGCATTGGGTAGGGGTCTTCCGTTCACAAAAACACCGCCTAGCTGGTTCACCTCCCCAAAGGCTGGCTCTAGTGATGCAGATATATGAAGAAAAAAGGATTGCATAAAACATCAGATTTTTTTACCAGCCCCTGTACCGCGTCTGAAACAAAAAAACTTGTGCATAAATGTTTCAGTATAAGATTACTCTTTATCTGCTGTTTATAATTGCATTGAATCAAAGATTGCAGTTGATGTTCAGTTTTATGTTTTAGTTTATTGCATAAAAGTCACTCTACAAATTAGGCTATTTAAACAGAAAAAAACACAAGATTATTACGTTCTTTAACACGCAACGTTAGGTCATAATAAACGAAATTGCACATTGAGTAGCCTAGTTCTGGACGCGATTAAGCTCATTCGCGGCAAAGTACCATTCTGTTTCCCGAAATGACCGTCAAAGCATCAGTCGATTTAAACGTTTGAATCGAGACCTGCACCATACATTACTAAATTGTCTAACCCATTTCCCCCCCAAAAGTGTTTATGCATGCCCGTTCCCATGTGTGTTAAAACATGAAATTTGGATCTTACCCATTGCGTTTAGCCTCCCGATGAAAAAAGAAACTTCACTATGATGTCCCTTTCTGACCTGTTCCGAGTCCAGTTTAGCTGGTCTTTATTGCAATGAAGCCGATGTGAATGAAAAAGAAGCGTCCGAGACGGATGCGATACCGATTAGTTGCAAGAGAGGAAAATTCGCCTTCTGTTTCCTGATGGCAGGGAGCACAGGCTTACATTTCAATCGCAGAAAATGATGGGCCGGCCCTTTACACGCGTCTCCAAAGCGAGGTGCTGCCAGCCAATCAAACCGCGCGTTTCTTCCAAGTTCTTTTTCTATTGGCTGACCAGTTTGACATGGCAGGCGTTTGCACTGCCGTAAGATTCCCCTTTTGCTTTTGAACTAGTGGACAGGGTTACCCGAGTGTTGGTTTTCTTTTTAGACAGATCTAAGAATGGTAAGTGTTTGAAACATTGCACTGTAATTTTGTTTCATAAGCATAAATTCTAATTATTTCGTTGACTAAAACTGGGAGAAATTTGCGGGTCAGTAGCCTACTTTTTTTTTTTTTTAAGCAGGGGCCCTGTGATTTATCCTGATGTCATTTAAATTGCACTTAATACGCGTTAATTTATTAAGTGGTCCGTGTAATAATAACTAAAAACGACATCTTTACAAATGCATTTTAATTTTGTCGTATAGTTCCAGAACCAACGTTTAGGCGTGCTGTTTCCGGTCTGAAAAAGAAAAAAAAAGACGGGTTAAATAGATGACCATGGAACAGTCCCAAAAGTCCTTTCATGTTAACGTTTTTTATTTAGCTTTATTTTAAATTCAACTATAAAGTGTTGATGCTTTACATACAATAAAAAAACCGTTATTTTGTATGAACTCTTCATAAGACATTGACGTTTCTGTCACAATGTAGTCACTCGTGCGAAAATATTAAGAATTCGACAAGGCCATAAATGAGATTCTTTTAAACTTTTATTTTCAAATGATCATGATTCCAAGTGAAGTAAAGTAAAAGTGGCGACGACTTATTTGTTGAAAAGGGTAAACAAACTAGTCCGGTGTATGTTTGATGCTGAGGATACCAATAAATGTGAGCCATCATTAATAACATCAATAACAAACCGACCTAATGTTAAAGAGGTATATATTTAATCAATAAATTATTTTACCGTTTTAATTATCATGTTTTCTAATTAGTCGGTACACATAGGCTATATGAAACGTTTATCTTAAAAAAAAAACGTGTAGCCTATTATTAGGCTATATCATGTTTTTATGTTAATAGGTGTGGGCATGTATACATGTGTTATTAAATATATTTGTTAGCATATAATGCGTTTTATGTTGAGGCCTACAGGATTTGAAAACCCTTTAAAGGTGTCAGGTGTAATGGTATTGTTTAGCTGCGCTCGGGCCTTTTTGAACACTATGGCAGCCAAGGCAAAGATAGTGGCACGTTATTTGTATTGTTGTTTCCTGTTTACTCAAGAGACTTGAGCCCTGTCATGTTTTCCCATATCAGCGTTTGGTTTTCTCTTACCGTTCAGAGTAGGCTATTTCCATCTGAAATCTCACTGAGGGCTTTACCCTTAGTTCGAATCTCGAAGCTTAGGCTATAGAGTATTTTTGTATCCGTTTCAGAAACGTCACGTGGATAAAAAATTAATTGGTGTTCAATTATGCTTTATGTGCATTTTAGCATTGTCCAAAAAAGTAATTAATTTACGATGCTCCTATCGCATGTTTGACGTTCTCTGTCACATGTAAGCACCATAGCAGTATGTTTTCATCTGGGCTTGTTTTTAAGGCCCATCTCCTCTGTGTCGCTACTCACTAAAACGATTCCTATTAGTTGAGATGCCTTAAATCTCCCAAATAACTATGTTTCTAATCGATCTGAGGGATATTCAAAACATTTGCATTATTCAAATCAGACTCTTAATTTCTGAAGAACTCCCTCCAAAGTAAACATTATAGGTTTGACTTGTTTGTGGCTTCAGCCGGGTGAGGGGACAAAACAAACGCGGACTAGAACTACGAAAGACAGTTGATTAAACCTGATCGCATGCTGTGTTTCGGTGAAGTGTCTCTGGAGACGCATATATTGAAGGAAAAAATACGATGACTATTCTCCAGATATAGTTGAACAGTTCTAGTTCCAACAGTTCTAGTTTGAACAGTTCTAGTTCCAACCGATATAGAACTGTTGGGATATCTCAAAGCATTTTAATGTAGGTTTAGTTTACTCGCTGCATTTAATGTTTTCGTGCGTCTATTGCTATCCTTGCAGAAAGAGAGCATAAATCTATAGCGCACTAACTGACCACCGAGAGACAGAGAAAGGGGTGCGTTAATGAGGTGTGAAGACTGATGTGAAAGGCAGCCTGCTTCTGCCACACGTTCAGCCTTTGCGTGGGAGACCCACATGATATTAGACTCTACAGTGGCTTTCCAAGACACCATGAACTTCTTGTCCACGAATGAAATATAAAAACAAAATATATAGTCGTATACAAAATATATAAATGTAGTATTCCGCGATAGCAGCAATGACAGCATATAGAAAAAATGTAATGCTATATGTTAAAAGAATTTGTATGGAATCACGTAGGAATAGAGTAATTAAAAAAGGATATATAGCCTACCTTTATTATTTTATGCTGTTGTTTTAGAATGGGAGATTTAATGGAATATTTGCATAGGATACCTAATTAGACCCAAATTAGAAACGCTATTAACCAATTTGAATAATTTTTACATTATTCGTTTATTTATCATTTCTATATAATAGGCTACTATAATACGATTTCATGTTAGGAAGCCGATGTATAATTATGCAAATGCATAATTTCTGCCATCGGTTCTTGTTTGTAATTTCTTTGTTTGTTATTAGTTATTAGACATTATAATATGGTGAATTTGTTCTGCATCGTAGCTATTGCTTAATTATCGCCGGTTATGCTGGAATGGAGCTGATGAAGACGGGTGTCTCGGATGAGAGTACACAGCCATGCAGTTTACTTTGAGCTTGGGCTGCACAGACCGGTCAGAATAATAATATTTATTTCTATGACGTTCTGTGTCTTTCTTTTAAAGATTTAAATGGATCGTTTACCCCAAAAAAGAAAATTGTCATCATGTACTCACCTTCATGTCGTTCCAAACTTGACTTTTTTTCTTCTGCGGAACACAAAAGAAGATATTTTAAAGAATGTTGGTAACCAAACAGTTTTGGTACCATTGACATTTATGTTTATGGACAAACAAAACACTGAGACATTCCTCAAAATATCTTCTTTTGTTCCCCACATAAGAAATAAAGTCATGCAGGTTTGGAATGACATGACGATGAGTAAATGATGACAGAATTTCATTTTTGGGTGAACCATCTCTATAGGATTATACAAATGTGACAGCTCGTCAGTTTAAGTCAAAAGATTTCAACACTCTACGTGACGCATCTGACCAGCACGCATCATTAATAAATACAATAATCTACTTTTTTTTTCTAGGCTATATGGTTCTATGTCTGCGTTGAATGTTTTATAGATTAAACGATCTGGAATATCTTTCATACAAATGAAGGGTTATATTTCTCTATGACACACCCCAACCATCATTTGTGTTAATTTCAGATCACAGCTCGAACTTTTTTTTCATTCGGAAAAGTGCGCGAGAATCACAAGTGCAGCTCACAGCTCAAAAATGGTCATATTCGTCGCAAAAGCATTGCATCATCCTATCATACTTGGAAAAACAAAACATCTGCATGTATAAAATTATTATTCTTATTAAATATTATTATACATGTATTATAAAAATGTCGCTTGTGTGGTCAACAGAAAAAACAGCGCTTTAAAGTTATTATTAATAATAATCATTATTATAATTATTATTATTATTTAACAAAACATTTGAGTTTGATACGCTTCATCTTAAAGACTGTCCGGTCCGAGAGGTGGAAGTCAGAAGTTTATTTTGACTCATTACACACATCTCAGCTGCCATGAGCTCATTAGAAAGCATCTGACCCTCTGATAGTAATGACTTTGTACGTTAATCTCGTTTTAAGAAGCACGCTCAAAGAATTTCAGGACCAGAAATTAAGAGAACACTGAATGTGGCAATGATTTCAATAATCTCCTCTACTCTGTGTTCTTTAGCGTAAAGCCAATGCCATCATTCTATATGTTTCCAACTGTGGGGGGCCATGATGAGAAGATATTCCTAAAACGTGACGGATGAACGCAAAAGAAAATATGTGATTCTGCGACGAGCATGCAGAGGAGTATTTACATTAACTAATAAAATAATCGAAAAGATCCATTGCTTGGGGCTTACTTGAGGGGCTACGACAGTGTTTTGATACGGTCTTGGACATGTATCTTCTGGCATGGGCTTCTTGTTCATAAACACGGAACGGAAAGTGCATGGTTCGAGTCAGTGTCATCCACTTTTTAGGCATTAGACCAATGTAATTGTTTCGTGTATCATACCAGTGGAGACTCCAAGTGTTTACCCACCTTTGAAGAAACATTCGCTGCGGTCACTAACATATCTTTATTTATACACTCGTCTCGGTTGTTTCTGCCTTGAACATTAGTTCGGGTTTGTGCTGAAAATAGCTTTCAAAGACAGCCCAGACATATTATATAGCCTACTATCTCACCGAGGGAAAATGGTCATGGTTTTGCATGGTCATCTGACAAGCAATTGTCATAGAGTCATTATAATTGCTTGGCCTTCTGACGTTTGTAACTGGATGTAGATAGATTATCTATTAAACTTTCAAGAGACAGAAGAGTTTGTTCGGTTGATTCTAAATGGCGAGTGAAGTGAACCGTCGAGTAGAAATTCCGCTAAGTCCAAAATGTCTTAATAGTTTATATATAGTTAAGGAAGAGTATTGTATAAAGAAGATTTTTCTTGACTATTTCAAGATGATGGTGATACATTTATGTTTAATTGGCGCAAACGAACTATAATTTTAGGAGGAAATGCAGCCAACAATATGCTTTTATTCAACTTTATACAATATACAAAACTGCATTTGACTTGACATTGGGCTTGTAATTTAAACATGTTTTCTTACGGAAATTCTCTAGAAAAATCTAGATAATTGATTGGCTTGATGTTTCTTTAGGTTTTGAATGGTTCAAAGTTTTTTTTTTTAATTTAATTAAGGTAGCCTACATATTTTTGCTTATGATCTGGTTATGCAATAAGCTAATTAATCTATTCCCCGAAAAGACAAAAGTCTGATGTTAGAGAGGTAATTATTGCGTATCTTTACAAAAAGTTCCTGTTTATCATTAGGCTATTACAGCATCAGTCTAACTCGTGTCATTCATAACTCATCATCGTAATAATTCTATGGTAAGATTAGGCTATGTGAATGTGTCATTTTAATTTGGGTGTCAGTCAATTGTCATTGCCTAAATCAAAACAATAGGCTTCGGGGTAGGGGCGGACTTACCCATTAGTCAAAGGTCGGCGACCGTCTTGGGCCCCCAAAAGCCAAGGGCCCCCTAAAATGCTTTTCATATACGAGATGCACATTAAGCGCGGACACGCGAATGGTTGCTGTTTACAGTGTTTATTACCACGACAACAGTCGTGCTTCTTGTGTACACTGTAAAAAAAATTCTGCAAAATTTACGGTAAAAAACCGGCAGCTGTGGTTGCCGGAATTTTACTGTAAAAAGTACGGTAGCAACGTTTTAGGTTTTACAGTTTTAACTTAAATTTACAGTTAAATACCGTAATTGCATTAACTGATATAATGTTAATATACCAACCTTATTGAAGTACTGAAATCTGTTTTGTACCTTTGTAATACACTGATAACCACCAAATGCAGGTGGTGATGAGAAAGTCACATGATGAACCAAAGCCCATCACAAGCAGCTTATAAATAATAACATATATAGAAGGTGCACAGTGACAAAAAAACATCAAATTTGTAATGTAACGCAGGGAATTCTGGGAATGTCATTGTTATTCACTGTAAATTATACAGTCTTTTTCACTTCCAAAAACGGTATACTACCGTAAAATTGATGTCCAATACATGTAATGTCCAATACAGTTTTTCACCGTATATAGTAGGGGAATTTACCGTTAACCATTTAACAGGTTTTTACTGTAGCATTTTTACAGTCTTTTACCGTTAAATTCACGGTCATTTTTTACCTGCTTGTAGCAAATGAAAATATCATGCATCTGAAGTTGTAATTAAATGTATTCTAAATGTTTCAATGTATTTTAATGTTTAGAATTAGCCTTTTGGAGAGTTTAGGCAATGGGTTGAGCCCAGGCACACGCTGGTAACTCATCAGGGCACTTTTCTCGTCAATATATTTTTTCACACTTTTCTCATTCTCACTAATTCAAGTTTTTATATGAATGAATCTCTGAAGGGAACTGACTGCCTTCAGAAAACTTTTGATGGCATTTTCATTTTATCTTATAAAGTCGCTTTTATGAGCGGAGCTAAAGCCGTTACCGGGGAAACCGCTATATTTCTGACGTTCCAAAAGCGCCTCCTGCTGGCAGAGAATGAATGTTCATTTTCAATAATCCAGTCTGCAGTTTTTGTTC
>NW_015631716.1:1198265-1233410 GCF_001515625.1 Sinocyclocheilus rhinocerous
TTTCTCATTCTCACTAATTCAAGTTTTTATATGAATGAAATCTCTGAGGGAACTGACTGCCTTCAGAAAACTTTTGATGGCATTTTCATTTTATCTTATAAAGTCGCTTTTATGAGCGGAGCTAAAGCCGTTACCGGGGAAACCGCTATATTTCTGACGTTCCAAAAGCGCCTCCTGCAAAAAAAAGTTTAAAGGCTAAATTGTGAGGTTTATCATTTTATCATTTATTTTGTTTTTGTGAAAACCTGTATCTCAACTGTAAATCAATTGCTATTTCGTGGTCTACAACATGAAAGAAAGCCATTATAACATGTACATGAAAAATGTAGAAACACTGGATACAACTATGGGCACCATTGTGCAGCAGCAAGCATCACAACAAAAAAGGAGCCTCAAGTTTGATCTATATTTTGCCTGGGGCCCCCAATTCACTAAATCCGCCCCTTCTTCGGGGTCTACAACGAGAGAAAGTTGTCTCTAGAAAAAAAAAGATCGGTTAGGCCAACCGTGGACTTTCCAGATGAGTCACAAGGACGCTGAGAATCGTGGGCCCAGTTTTTCTGTATGGTCACTTTCAATGGCCGGTTGCATAAACTGGTTATAGACAGTCTTAAAAGTTAGTCATCTATTTTTTTTTCCTGCAAGACCTGTCATAACTTTTTGAAATCAGTTATATAAAAACGAAGAATGGTCTAATTTGAATCCAAAAAGTAAAACTGATCACCACTTGGTTAACTGCTAGTCAAACCAGTTCTTAAGACACAGTCTTAATATAGTGACTATGTTTATGCAACTAACCTCTGCTCTGTCAGTGACAGCATGTCACAAGCATCGATAACATTGCGGTTTTATACGAGTTTTAAATAAAACTGGTCGCGGTAATGTGGCAGTTAATGGAAACAAAATAATAATAATAATAGTGATAATAATTTTTAAAATAAGCTACAATAAACCAATCAATTATCTAAGTTGTTACTGAGTAAAAATCTAATTGCTATAAGATTCCAAAAAGTTTAAGTTACGTTTTATAGATAAGAGTACGTTGTTGCATAAATTATTAATTGTATAAAATGTGTATACAATTGTCTGTATTACATTACTCAATTAAAAGGTATTATTTACAATTTAAAAGGATCAACTGATAACCATAACTTTTATCTACCAAATGGAATTGACACTGTTAAACTGCTTTGCAAGTTAACACCTCTGAAATGTTGACTGCTCCTGTAACTAAAATCCGGCCTTAATGAGGACTTTCGCAGACTGACGATGGGTGTTTTGGGGCCATTTCGGGATTTAGAGGGACAAAACCAACAATATTTATGATGGTTTTAAGCATCGATCACATCGACAGCTTTTAGTTTCTCCACCTGTATTTGATTAGCATTAAAGATTGCATTCCAACCTAGTTCACCCTAATACATCAAAAATTAACACGAACGTTTTCATTCTATATTTCATATAGCCTATTGTACACGGACTACTGTTTAATTCAGCTGCTGAAAATGCTGTTGGCCTATCCCACAGTCAAATTTAAAATGTTGTACTTCCTTATTTTTTATTTATTTATTTATGTTTTTTTATTATTATTATTTATTTACTTTAATTTCCAACTTCTCTTTACGTTTGTACCGAGATCCTCAAAAACAAATCAATTATGATTTTGAATTTGGTTGCAGAGGCATGGTGGTGTAATTTTGACATTCTTCAAAAAAAAAAAAAAAAGTGGCATACCTCAGTTTCTACTTTATTGAACCTCTTCATTGTCGCATCAGAAAACTTTCCATTGCGATCTTAGCGGTTCCTTTTAACGTCTTCAGGGTGAGACAATGATGGGGAAGTAACTCCCTCTGCTGTTCACTTTTCGCTAGTACATGGATGAGAAAAAAGAGTATTGTACATGTTCACCTTAACCCACTGTACCCGAATTCTCCCTGCTGTCATATTCTAAACATACAGTTTACATAATTTGCGGACGAAAATAAATATACAAGCATATATATACTTGCAGTAGCCTATACATGCACTCTAAAAACTGCTGGGTTAAATACAACCCAGCGCTGGGTATAGACTGGGTTGTTTTGACGGTCGCTGTGATTTTGCCAAATCAGACATGTTCCTGGATCACCATCTTTTGTTGATCCTGGGACAACATTACTGTCCAATAACATATTGTTTTCCTACCCCTATACCTACCCCTACCCATAATTTATCCCTAAATCAGAGGGAAATGATAGCTGAATAACAGAGGTGTAGAAGCACCTAACCCTTGTTGTAAGCCTAAAAACTGACATTTCCTGTAAACTTGTTCCTCAAATCTGGTTGATTGGGATGTTGTTCCAGGATCAACAAGGACGTTGATCCGGGAACATGTTGTACTTGGTGAAATCACATTCACCTGTTTTGACCCAGCCCAAAATAGGTTGTAAATTAAAAATCAGACACATAATTACTAGAGGCATCAGCAATAATCAAAAGGTGAACATTTATTAATAAGCAATTAAAAATGTTTATTATATATTCAACATTAATAGATGTTCATTTATTGAACATATTAATAAGTGTTAATTTCCAACCTATTTTGGGTTCATTTTAAGCAAGAAATATAGTAATTTTTAAGCAATAGTTGAGTTAAATAAAACTACTCAGAAGGTTGGATTAAACATTTAACCCAATCAAAACAACACAATCGCTGGGTTTGTCCATATTTCACCCATGAGCGCTTGGGTTGTTTTTAACCCAGCATTTTTTTTTTTATGAACTTGCAATATACAAGTAAGCAAGCAAAAGATTAAAACTAAAAACTAAACTCATCATGCCTTACCACAGGGTTATACAGAAGAACATCACTTACTGAATGAATGAATTAGTGAATAAATGATGCATTTATATAGCGCTTTATTGTGTATTATTGTACACCCAAAGCGCTTTACAATCATGTGGGGGGTCTCTCCTCAACCACCACCAGTGTGCAGCATCCACTTGGCACATCTACTGTACGTCGTATTGTCGTGTTTGATGTACAGTAGAAGACCACAGAAGATCCCAATTCTGCAGCAACAGTGTTTCCCAATACTGGTCCTGGAGCACCCCCAACAGGTGAATCGTATTACAATAAGCCTTAAAAGTACATGGATTGTCTGGTTGAATAATATCGTTTTTCACCGTATAAAGCTAATTTGCAGGCAACTAATTATTCTAGCACTATGTAGTCATCTGTCAAACTACTAACATTTTTTTTCAGTCTGGTTAATTACATATTTATAACATAATGACTGAATGGGAAAGTGAACAAATGTTCTTAATCTCGCACGAAAAATGTCTTAAAAGTTCTGATCCAATGGTGTCGTGAAATGTTCCAAAGCATCTTATAGGCCCATTTGAAAATCCTTGTAGATTTATAAGTGCTCTGAGTACAATGCTGTGCATCGATTGGCTAGGTCATCGTTAAACTTGGAATTAATTCAAAGTCATTTGACGTTACTTCAGATTATCTTTTTTGGGTGTTTAACGATTCAGCAGAGACAAATGGGTACATAAATTCAGATTTTTTTTTTTTTTTTAAATGAATACTATTAATTCCTGTTGAAACTGGAAGTTTGGGCAAGACGTATCAGGACTCGCCTCTTTTTAAAAATAACCTGTCACAGCAATGAGCTACACTTGCCAGTTCGTGTCAGCCCCAGACGACACGCCCACGGACCGCCCACTGTCTGTTAACTGGGTGCATCCCCTATTCTTTCCTGATGATGTGAGGACGGAAGAATAGATGCAAGATTTATTTGCAAAATGGAATGTCTTTTCTCACTCAAGCGCTATATTTGCGCAAGTGCATTACCTGAGTGTGCTTAAGAGATCTGCAGTTGTTCACACTTGTTTAATTAAAACATTCCTAATAAATATTAAGTTGTTGAAGTAGCCTATAGGCCTATGTGATATTTGCTTACCTAAACTGCAGTTGTCTTCTGATTTTAGGGTTGAACTCTTGGGTTTTAAAGCTCTGTGTTTCAACTTGTGGTAATTGATAATTGATTCTAGATGCATGAAATATTAGAAATACTTTTTAAACGTGTAAGATTGTTGGATAATCTCTGTGTGTGTGTGTGTGTGTGTGTGTGTGTGTGTGTGTGTGGATTAGAATCAGTGCTTGATACACAGTAACACAGAAATAGCCTATATTAATTTTTTATTTTCTTAAAATAGCATAAATATTTTTTGCTAATTTTTTTTTATACTGTTCCAAATGTCATTTCTAGTAAGTGTGTGATCTGTATGAAGACCATTACCTTAAAGATCACAGATGCCTTTCTGTCTTCTAAGTTCACACAGAAGTGAAAATTCTGGCATCATTTACTCACGCTCATTTTGTTGCAAAACTGTATGAGATTTTTTTTCATTGTATGTGCAAAACACTGAGACATTTCTCAAAATATCTTCTTTTGTGTTCCACAGAAGAAAGTAAGTCATACAGGTTTGGAAAGAAATGACAGTAAATAATTCATTTTTGGGCGAATCCTTGTAAGTATTAATATGGCAAAAAAAATGTGGGGCTGCTACGTTATGCAGTTAGTTTAAGGGGCTATTTCTGCCCTGACCCTTAAAATTAAGCTTGTTAAATTAATATTAAATAACATAATAAATACTACATGATCATATTAAATAGTCATATTAAATCATATTTAAATAATTATTGTCTTCCGTTGAAACGGGTTTAGATGAACATTGTTGAAAACACTTACATTGTTTATTTATTTATTCTTTTTTTTTTCTTTGTTTGTTTTTAATGTTTATTTGGCTTTACTCTTTTTCAAGACACCAGGATTTATCTAAAGCATCCTGAGCAACAAACACTTGGGAATATTAGGATATACTAAAATTCAGAGTGCATTCAGTTTTATTTTCTTAGTGAAAATGTGCTCAAAGTCTTGCAAAAAGCATGTACAGATTGTTAAAGAGTTTACAGAAGTGTTAGAGTTTTAATGTACAGCCTAATTATATAATTTTAAATCAGATATTTTTAGTTTAATTATTGCAGTTTGTATGTACCCCGACGAAGCCATATTTAAATCTCATAAAACATTCATTTTTTGTTGGTTGCTTTTCACGCGGAAATGTTTCTTTCTGTAGATTATTCTCTAATTCTTGTTGTTTTACTCCTTGGGTTTGAGAAGTCAAACAACAAGGGTAAATATTTGACACTGAAGAGCTCTTGGGTATTTGAGAGTACACACTTTTCCTCAAGCATACTTCTATCTGTGGGTGTCTAATAGATTAAGGAGATACGAGAGGTCATTAGAAACTAAACTGTGTGCCTACACGAGGCTTTATTTATTCTCTGAGAGCGTGCGTCAAAATTCCAAGAGCTTGGCAAACATTTTGACTCGCTTTATTCAGGTTAACATCGATACGTGGATGCAGCATGTAGCAGTTACTAACCGGCAAACGCTATTTAGAATCAAACCTTATATAACAAAAAAATAATCATTAGCCTATAAAAATCTCATTTTACATTTAGAGTAATTTTACATTTAGAGAAATGTTGTAGCCTATTTAAATAAATGGAAACGTATTTTAAAAGACTCTGATTAATCGGGAGACAGCTTGAAGTTTTATGGAAACGAAAAGTCTTTTAATTCCGTTTGAAAACGCATAACTAATAATTCAGTATAGACGTAAGCAGCTAGACGTGTAGCAGTAGATAGTTGCCCAGATCCCGTTCGGCTCCATTCAAAACCATGACAACAAGAAACAAGCACGGATTTATTCGAGAAAGTTAAAGGACATTGTGCGGGGGCGTCAATCAAGCATTATTTCAGGACTGAACAAATGCAAAATCTTGACTGGAACAAATGCTTCCAACGGGTCTCGGACGCGGGGCTACATTTCCCTCTTTTGTTCCCGGTCGCTGGTTGGCATGTATTTGTGTTCCTTTTTTCGCCCGACCACCCAGGACGACTAGACGAGAACGGATACCCACTCTGTTTGGGAGGGTCTATGCAGTCATCCAGAGCGCGCTCTAAGGCAGTCTCGGGAATCATCCGAACCCAATAATATGCATCGTGCACTTACTGGTGAGGTGCAGGAGTAAGCAAAAGTCCATAACGAAATATTACTGTCTCCTTGATGTCTGGATCTTTTCCCAAGTTCTTTATTCTGTAGTTATTTCAGATTTCTCGCTTGTTAGGAAGAAATGACCTGCTAAGTTAAACACAACTGACATAAAAGCATAAATATCAATGTTCTAGTGTAATGTCGGATATAGCTGTAAGGAAACATTCTTTCAATTTCAAAAAGCAATAAGGATTTTGTGTGATTTTACAGTACACAAAGGGCAAGCTCCTTTTCCAATAGCCACGAATATATAAATTTCATTAAAGGTCCTGCTGGTCCCCAATGACTTGCTTAGTGTGTGTTTTTTCCATACTTTCCATATAGTCAATGGGGACCAGCAACTGAAACTAAACTATCCCTTTAATTACCATGAAATAACTATCACCCCACTGTACTGAGAGAGTGCACATTTAACCCGTGTTTGTGCAATAACACCTGCAATAAACGACAATACCCCAATAAACGAATTAGGTAAACCAACTCTGGGACGCTAATGGATCACTTTGTATGCAAATATCCGTTATTTGAGGGGGAAAAAGAAGGGAGGGCTCTTGTTGTCACTTGCCACCCAAGACGTGATTCAGCCTCAACAATTACCATTATCTGTTTCCCACTTTTCACGAATTCGGACGAATCAGTAATGATGAAGAGTGTTACCCTCCATCATTGTGAAAATAACGGGCTATTCTTTGCCGAGTTCACACCTACCATTACAGGGATTTAAGTACACGAGTCATTGAGGTATACTTAGAACCCATAAGGAGGAGAGGCCTCAAAGCAACCACCAAGTGTTGTTTATATAAACACCGCGACATCAGTGTACACATTGTCACTTGGATGCAGCGTCTTGAGAACGCACACATCACTTCAGCACTGCGCGACCGAGGATAGCTCTTCAAGATCGAGAACCAGTCCTGGAACTAACAGCAATCCAGCGCTACAGATGGCTATTTCTAACAAGTTCCGTTTCACTGTGAGAAGTATTTTGGATTTGCCAGAAAATGACACCGAGAGCATCGCGCACCATTCTCCAGTGGACTCCTTCTCCGTCTCACCTTACTCGTCCTGCACTGAAAACGACAGAGAACATATATGTAAGTTCTTAAAAACATTTTCTAATCAATTTTAAGAAAAAAGGTTTATGGGCATCCAATTATTCATATCATAGCACGAGATATTATTGTATAGTGTATTTTCTACATGTTACAGGTAGTAACTGTAAAGCACATAAACACACATATGGGCTTTCTTCTCAGAGGGTAGATATATAACGACTAATTTTTATTTATTTTATTTAGCGTCAGACGAAAGCAACCTTGAGGCTTCCCCAGACTCCACCGGGCCAGGTGTGCTTTCAGTGGATACAGAGCATGAAAAGCGGAAGAAGCGTCGCGTGTTGTTCTCCAAGGCTCAGACGTATGAACTGGAGAGACGCTTTCGTCAGCAGCGGTACCTGTCCGCTCCAGAACGAGAGCAGCTCGCGCACCTGCTACGCCTCACGCCCACGCAGGTGAAGATCTGGTTCCAAAACCACAGATACAAAATGAAGAGAGCGCGGATAGAGTGCGCTCAGGACCTCAATCAGCTTCCAGTGCTACGCAGAGTCGTGGTGCCCATTTTGGTCCGAGATGGCAAACCGTATCAGAACTGTACTATTGATGCGGAAAAAGGAAGCTGCATCGTTCCACCAACAGTACCATCCTCACCCTTCAGCGTTCAAGGTTTCCAGTCTTTACAGCAACAGACGCCCTTCGCGCTTTTCCCCACATACCAGCACTTTACCAACACAGCGGCCTCCCGTCACCACTTTTGTGTTTGGTGAGACTCACTTAGACCACTCGAACTATTTTCGGGACTTACCCCACAGGACAGCGCATGGATTCCTCTTGATTCAAGTTGTTTTTAACTGCATAAAGTGTTAGGTCTATTAAAGTAGAAACTCTCAGCGTTGATAAGATAAAAATAAATGCTGTTTGCACATATTATATGTTCTATTTAGTCTTTGTAAGATTTTTGTATTAACTGACGTTGTGCATAATTGCCTAGATAGTGTGTTGTTGAACTGTTTGTATTTGTTCTAAACCAAAAGATTATATATCAGTGAGAAAAATGTTTTATGTTTTATATTGTGAATATTGTAGTGCTATAATTTGATGAAATTGCATCATCTTAAAGTGTTATGTGTATTACAACAAAAAAAACTGAGAATAAAAAAATAAATTTTTAGCAATTTATAGTCGTTTGAATTGTTCAAATTATTGTTGGTTTATTCACATTATACTAAATATTCAGTATGCTTAAAATCACTCCTTTTAACCATACAGATTTTAAAATATGTCATTTCTCCTCTAAGAAGTATTTTTAGGCAACAAATGTTTAATTCGTTCACCTTTTTGTTAATCCCTGCAATTGTTACATACTGTTTGTACAAAAGATCTCAGACTGAACTAACAGCATAGTAGGTAAACACTGAGTAAGGAATGCAGCACAATGGTCATTGATTCTTGTGTAAATCTGAAATTTTCACATTCTGGCTTTTTTCGTCTTTTTTACTGGATACGAAATATTAATGTTGTTTTTAAGCGTATTTGAGTGCTAGTTAAAGCTTAGGGACTAAATAAGAAAACAGAAGTTGTTAGATGTTCTTAAAATTGTTACCCCAACACATCCAAAAATAAATTAAGCAGCGGTTTGTGACAAATGGCACTGTGACTTTAGAAAATAAAGAAAGAACCCTTATTTAAGACTCAGCATAGTAGGTAAACACTGAGTAAGAAATGCAGCACAATGGTCATTGATTCTTGTGTAAATCTGAAATTTTCACATTCTGGCTTTTTTCGTCTTTTTTACGGGATACGAAATATTAATGTTGTTTTTAAGCGTATTTGAGTGCTAGTTAAAGCTTAGGGACTAAATAAGAAAACAGAAGTTGTTAGATGTTCTTAAAATTGTTACCCCAACACATCCAAAAATAAATTAAGCAGCGGTTTGTGACAAATGGCACTGTGACTTTAGAAAGTTCAGGCAACTCACTGTCCTCTCCATATTTTAAAAGAGGGTGATCATTGTCATAACATTAATGCAAGAGGCGTGTTTTCTCGTGCTTTCGCAATCCCGAGCTTGTCCCAGTTAATTCAACGACCCAGTTAGTATCATCCTTGTCACCTGGCCTTTTGTCCCTTCTCTCAGGCCACCTTGTAATACATATGGAGGGGACTGACCGCAGCGCTCTCTTCTCTACATCTTCCCTAAAACACTTTTTTATGTCGTCCTCTGAAAGGACCATTGTGTGGTTCCCAAAGGGACCTAGACAAAATCCGCAGCGTCTCAATTCTCGTGATGTTTAATCAGTCCCGGGTGACAAATTTATGGGCTTTAACAAGACAATGGAGTTTTAAAAGTCGTTGGGTTTGGGGAGTGACAAAGACAGGCTTTGAGAGGTCTCCGCTGGTTTATGGCGAGACTTGGCCACAACAACTTGGAATAACATAGAACGCAACTGCGCTTATGAATTTATGTTTTTCTCTAAAGTAGGATTACCTAATTGTTTCTTGATTTAAGATTTAAATCACCTGCTGCGAAGAATCGTTTACCTTTCACTAAATACACTGAAAGAAAATGAAATTAAATGCAGTTGATACATAGAAATGCCTGTAACAAAAACTGATTATTTGACCACACCAGATAAACCTATTAACCTCTTAAGACCCGAGAAAAAAGTTTTAGGAAAAAGTTAGTTTTTTTCCATTTCTTTACATTGTTTAGAGCATTAAAAATAATGTTAAAAAAATGTATTTAAAATGATATTTTATTCATCAGTTATGCTATGTCCTCGGTAGAGGACATCGGGACTCAATTTCTTTAAAAAAAAATAAAAAGACATGAATGAACATGCATAGACAAAAACAATTGATTTTTTTAAAATCACCAATACACTTTTAGTGTTCAAGATTTTTTTTTTTTATCAAACTTTGTATAAAGATGATTCTCAACTATGAGACATGTATGAAATCAACGTCCCGTTTTGTAACAGAAAGCCATATTTTGATTTGAAACCCCATAACATTTTCCTGAGATGTTGATTTATGACACACAGTTTAAAAATCAGTCCGATTTAAATGATAGTTACAAAATATTATCATATTTCCATAAGAGTGTCACTAAATTAATTTCAGACATTTTTGAAGACCAAGGAGAGGGAGCAATCAAACACACAAAAGCACAAAGGCTGTTATCTCATATCAGGAGCTCTGTCATCATTTCTCCCTCAGTCCATTGTTACGCATTAAACAGCCCTTGCTAACGCTGCGAGAAATCTCAGAAAGCTGCCCAAATGTGCCTTCATGCACCTAATACACAGTAGAGCATATTTTCCACTGGACATTCATTCCTACTGACATTCTGGCTTTTAAAAGCACAGTTTCCATGCGATAAAAAATGGCAACATCTTCTGTACAAACACACAAGCTGAATTCAGAATAACTGCTTACTTTTTCTGCAATATAACGTGTGTGTGTGTGTGTGTGTGTGTGTGTGTGTGTGTGTGCATATTGAAAACATTCGCCACCCAGGCAGTGCTGAACATAATTGTCCGGACTGTCAATAGAAAAATATATTAAAAACAAGACAAAGCATAGGCCTACTACTAATTGCCGTTAATTGGCCATGATAGCCGTACTCCAGAAGAGAGGAGTGAGCCTGATTAAGATAATTAAGAGAGCCTTTTGTAAACTGGATCAAGTAGGCCGAAAGACCAAGGAGAGGGAGTGGTCATAGTGAAACATCCAAACATTTAGTATCTCTGAAAAGCCCTGAATGTGCTCTGTACAGGACATCCAGACTTAAAACTGTGGCATGTACAGTCTCAGAGAAATTCACAAAAATATAATGTCCTCATATGAGGCCGCAGGGTCTTATGAGGTTAAAGTTATACTATATGCTAATCTGGTAGAAGCGATGTTTTGTTGATATTTATCAAGACATGATTAAGAAAGTAAAGCTTGAATTATTAGGAACCATTGTTATCATTCTGCTTTTTGAATAACTCTTCACAGAAACGACTGTGTGCCGTGTAAATAAAGGCTAAATACATTTTACGTGTCATTACAAATGCGTTTTTATGCCCCTAGTTGGTCTGATATCACTAGTTTAACTACAAAGTGAAACAGCGGGGGAAAAGGCGTGACATCACCAACAAGTAATGTCCACGCGTTCGGTTGCCTGCTGTAAGCGGTGCCACTCTGCCACCTTGAGGTTAAAAACTTCCTGTGGTGAGTTTAAACTGATCTGAACTCAGAAGGAAACGAATATTCCCATGCAGCTCTCTCGCATGAGGTGTCCCTGTACAAACGGCATGGTTGCCACTCTCCACTAGATGTCACAATAGCACCGTGGAGTCTAAAGTTTGTGTACTCTGCTGTCAATATTTACTGCATCTGATGAGCATCAGCATCACTCCCGTCCCACCTTAAAGCCTCCTTGGGGGCAGTCGTGGCCTAATGGTTAGAAAGTCGGACTTGTAGGCCTATATAATATAATATAATATAATATAATATAATATAATATAATATATGTAAACTGGATCAAGTAGGCCGAACACCTTGAGAGCAACGTTAGACGCCCCATAGTTTTGACACTAATTGCTATAATTGCACGCGCGATTATCATCACTGGTGCACAAATTATGCCCACCTGTGCTAACTTCAAACTAGAGAAATGCGTAGTTTTCCTCTAGTTTAAGGATGATAAAAATGTCATTTAACTTTGAAAGGTGACAAGTGTTCTATAAAGTTTGAGTAGCTACTGGCCAAAGGTGTGAACGCTACTATTAGGCTATGTAAATATTCGTAATGTTACGAATTAAAATTAACCAAGATTTTTTTTTCCCGAGACTGTAAAAAATGTCTAATGTGCTGTGGCATTTCATAAAACTAAAATGATCAGTCTACGATGTACACTCGAACATAAAGCTTTTTCGTTTTGTCAAATATTCATCAGTGACCACCAGAAGACGCTGTAGGCTATTCCCCCCTGTTAAACGTTTGTTGGCTCATCCTAATAGTTTATGACATATGTTATTATTCTGCGTCATGCATATCTTTTGGTCTTCTTTGGTATTATTATGCCAATCTGAGTTTTATTAGATTTATTAGGCATAGGATAAGTTAAATATATGCATGGGTTGACCTTTTTGTGTGTGTTCCCAATCCTGGCTCTTCAGGGCAGCTGGTTCATATTAACACTTGAAGTGTTCTATAAGATCGCAAAGAAACAAAGAAATGCGTAACGTAAAGAAATTTGCCATTGACTTTTGAATTCCGACAGCAAACGTTAAAAAAACTGCAGTAAAATAAAAAATGCGTCAGAATTTGTATTCCCTGATTTTATACTCACAATAATCTCTTAATCAGTCACCGACTAATTTTTGTAGCATTTTTGGGTCTTTAGATGAGCGACTGTAAATTAAAAGGTATTTTGGAAAGAGAAAAATGTTGTTTAATGTTTATTTAGCCTTAACTCTATTGCACATTGAAATAATAAACTAGTCGTTGTAATCTCTGACCGCTAGACCATGAGATGGTTCCCATCTAAATTTGCTTAAGATTTTTTTTTTTAACTTATACCGTTACATTTTGTTTAGCTGTTTAGAAGGTTGCGGCGTTTAGAGGAGACTCTGAACGAACGCAGAAAAACGAAAGTTTACACCAAATATTTCAGTCTGAATTGGTGTTATTGTAAGTAAGTTAATTTTAGCGCCACACATTTTGCTATATCCTAGCTGGACGAAAGAAAAAAAATTTATTGCATCCTATTATTAGTTGTAACAGTTCTATTAGATTCTACGAGAGTAGCATAAGACAACACGTTGTTTTGCAAATAGCTACAAATTTAGTTTTTATATTTGTTAAAATAGAAACATGATGGAATAATAATAAAATAATAATAATAATTATTATTATTATTATTATTATTATTATTATTGGTGTTGTTCTCGTCGTTGTTGTCATTTATAATAATAAAGAATGGTATGAAATGAAAATAGTCTGTTTTGTAAAACAAATCTCTCAAAACCGATTTCGTTAAGTTTACTATCCAATTATACATATATCCAGATTCGATTCTGTAAAACTGTTTTTCTGTCCAACTATACTGTGAAAGACCTAGGGCGTCGGGACGATGCGCACTGGTAAGCAATGCATTGTTGAACTCACGCGGAGTTACTTCAGGACTTACTTACTTCAGCGTCGTTAACTTTACCTGTGAGCCTCCCGAGTTCATTTTCCTCAGTACCGCGTGTCTCGGCCGAGTGGATGGGAATTTGGACGATACTCTGCCTATGTCCAATAATATCAAACGGAAAGGGGCTTGATCATTTACTTGGCCTCTTAACACGCGCATATGTATTTATTTATTTGTCAGTCAGTGTTCCTGACTCGTCGCAAGAGCCCTTTGCATGTTTGAGTACGATGGAGCATAGTACAAACACGCCTGCAATCACCAGAAGCCTCTTGTGGCCATTAAAAGTCAGTAGTTCAACTCAGGCTTTTTGGGCAACATGAGCGACCTGCCGGCCTATCAAGACGGCATGAGAGGCAGCACGACGGCCACCAGCTGGTACGGAACGAATCCCGACCCACGCTTCTCTACAAGTACGTGAAATCGACATTTTATTGTATTTGCAAGAACTGTTTGTGAATTTTGAATGATAGCTATTTGAAAATGTATTCAGTGTATTAAACATGTCAGCTACAATTGTTTTTAACTTATGCTGTTTTGTAAATCTCCAAGTGTCCAAGTGAACGTGGGGCTTATGACAGTACTGAGGGGAAATATGTTAAGCCAACCTCACGTTAAACGTGCCAGGTGTTTTATCTAAACCCAAACAAACTGCAACAATGAACAGACTCCTAACTGCAGTTCCAGTGTTTGTCCAAAACTAGGAATTTAAACAAGAGACGATTGCGTAATTGTGCACAATCACTATAAGGCTTTTTTCAGAAACTGAGTGGTTCTCAGAGTCTGAAGTCCGCATATGCACTCACATCAAGGCGCCCTTATAAACACCACTCCAACTGTCAATATTTCATCCTTTGCTGTGTTCCTTGCCGTTCTTGCAAGCCTCGCTGCCGCAACATAAACAGCCTCGCGCGGAAAATTAACTCTGGACGAATTAAATTTACGCACATGTGTTGTTACATGCTTAAATGTGTTCGGGGTTGGGGGAAGGCATGGGTAGTTGAAGACCGCGTGAAAGAAATTGCGCGTGGGTGCACAGATGATAGCGCTGCTTTGTATTGTTGCCCTGGCTGCTGATGCCCCGCCTCTGATGGAAGCCTTAAACCTGGCACCAAGCTAAAACAAACGAAAGTCAGCTTCGAGCTCCCACTCAAACCAATTAAGGCGGACTCCAGTGCACACTCATACGTTTCCATCCTGCTGCAGCGACGGTGAAACAACAGGAACAGAGGAGCTGGCCAAAAAAAGAAGGAGAGATTGCCTTGCCTTCTAATTTCTCCCTTTCCAACACAGAACAATGTCGATGAGCCCTAAGCATACGACTCCTTTTTCTGTATCCGATATCTTAAGTCCTCTTGAAGAGAGCTACAAAAAAGTGAGTATGGAGGGGAACAACTTGGGGGCTCCTCTTGCCTCGTACAGACAACCCCAAGTCACGCAAGCGGCGATGCAGCAGCACCACATGGGCCACAATGGAACAGTACCCGCTGCCTACCACATGACTGCAGCTGGAGTTTCCCAGCTGTCACATACAGCCATGGGGGGCTACTGTAACGGGAATTTGGGCAACATGAGCGACCTGCCGGCCTATCAAGACGGCATGAGAGGCAGCACGACGGCCACCAGCTGGTACGGAACGAATCCCGACCCACGCTTCTCTACAAGTACGTGAAATCGACATTTTATTGTATTTGCAAGAACTGTTTGTGAATTTTGAATGATAGCTATTTGAAAATGTATTCAGTGTATTAAACATGTCAGCTACAATTGTTTTTAACTTATGCTGTTTTGTAAATCTCCAAGTGTCCAAGTGAACGTGGGGCTTATGACAGTACTGAGGGGAAATATGTTAAGCCAACCTCACGTTAAACGTGCCAGGTGTTTTATCTAAACCCAAACAAACTGCAACAATGAACAGACTCCTAACTGCAGTTCCAGTGTTTGTCCAAAACTAGGAATTTAAACAAGAGACGATTGCGTAATTGTGCACAATCACTATATATATATATATATTCTCTCATCTTGCTATCTTGTTGTAGCTCACTGAGCCAAGGAGCTTTTGTGTTTTTTCTATTCATTATTTGTATTTAATTACTGATACTGATTTTGTGTTTGCTGTTGTTAAATTGCAAAGCTAAATAGGACTGTTCTTTTTGCAGTCTCTCGTTTCATGGGTTCCCCGTCTGGTATGAATATGGGCAGCATGAGCACGCTGAGTTCACTGGCGGATGTTGGCAAAGGCATGGGTCCGCTGACCAGCACGCCTCGCAGGAAGAGACGAGTACTCTTCTCCCAGGCGCAGGTGTACGAGCTTGAGCGACGCTTCAAGCAGCAGAAGTACCTCTCCGCGCCGGAGAGGGAACATCTGGCCAGCATGATTCACCTGACTCCGACTCAAGTTAAAATTTGGTTTCAAAACCACCGATATAAGATGAAAAGGCAGGCCAAGGACAAAGTGTCCCAGCAGCAAATGCAACAAGACAATGGCTCCTGTCAGCAACAGTCTCCACGGCGGGTGGCCGTGCCGGTGTTGGTGAAAGACGGAAAGCCATGCCAAGGCAGCAGCCATACACCCAACACTGGTGTACAAAACCACCATCACCAGGGGGGAAACGTCATGATTATGTCCAATAACAGTTCTTCAATGGGCCAGCATCAAAGTCAGCAGGTAGGCAGCGCCGGCCAGTCCCCAGATCTGGGTCAACATGCTGCAAGCCCCCCATCTCTCCAAACCCAGGTATCCGGCCTGTCACACCTGAACTCTTCTGGTTCCGAGTATGGAGCTGCCTTGCCCTGCTCCGCTCTGCTTTATGGCAGGACATGGTGACATCGGAACAGACAATAACACAATAACAAAATGACAGGTGGATGCAGATAATCTGTATACCCTGCTCAAAAAGACCATGAGAACAGTGGTTGCGCTCTGAAAGCATTGTCTCCTTTCTGGAGGGAGAAATGACAAGGCTACAAGCAACACGGGGATTGCCAAATGTCAAAGGTATCAAATCTTTTATTTTGAGGATGAGCCCAAAACACCATTAAGAAGATGGAATTATTTATATACACTAGATTTTAAATGGAGACTGATTTAAACACTAAAATCAAATATTCTGTCATCCTGTTGGATTTAAAAAAAAAGTCCCGACAATGAAGACATCTCCCCTCACAGTTAGACTGCTAAATACCTTTCATGATTTCTTATAGATTTCACTGTAAAACGTAGCTTGTATATTTCTGTAAAAGGTTTGGACTGATTACATAGTTTTTAGCGATATGTATATTGTACATAATTTTTATCGATATCAAGGGTCACATGTTTTTTCAGTTTTATTGTTATTTGTACGTTTAATTTTCTTGTAACTTATATAGATATTTGACTTAAACGCAGTCATACAATCATATTAATAAATTATGACAATAATGACAATAGCTTAACAATACGTTTGTTTTAAATGTGGGTGTAAGAATCAATCACTCGGCGGTGCTAAAAGTGGGACCTGACCAATTTAACGCTTTTGTTTCTTCAAGAAAACTAGTTTAAAAGTCATCAAGCTTCCACACAACCAGCCATTAAATTTGTACAAGCTTTCTGAACACGCATTAGAAGGATTTTTGCTGCAGTCGCTCATTGTTTGAAATCGACGATTTCTACTGTTTTGTATTGGATCTCCCTTCAGTGTGACAGGTTTGTGGAGCTGGATTTCTGCATCACAGGCCTCCGAGTAAAGTGTCCATTCTGCAAATAGTTCTGTAGTTTTCTGTGTTGCAACACCCATGGAGTCAAACGCCAAATATTGGTAGCCTAAATGTGTTGGAAGTAAATTTTGCGTCGTGTATAAATATGTTTGTACAACTGAAGAAACCAGGGATCTATTTACGTGCAAAATGAAACACGAGTTTTGTGCATTTTTTGCACAAAACAATTATTAAATATTATAAAATGCACATATATCATATACTAATGTTTCATACCAATTTGATTGTAAAAACGTTTTGCAACAATCAGTTTTAGATGCCAAGCTAATTGGATTTAACCTATTAAGTACGTTGTAATCTATTACTTTTTCCAAGAAAACGTTTTTGTAGAGATTTCTTTTTGGAGCTTGTTCTTTGTCGTAAGAGAATGAGTCAGTGCAGGTGAGGTCTCCACTCCTTGAGAGAAACTCACATCAAACAAGCGCTCCTAAAAGCTAACTTATCAATCACATCGCTGTACAAACAGCAGCATTCTCCTCAATAACTTTGCAAGACGAAATAAACACACTTATCAGAGCGCCGTCCATCAATACCGTGTTTGTGAAGATCAGAGGTAAAATCAAATGCCACCGTGTTTACGCATTGATAAAGACCGTCAACATCTGAGGGGCGCGGTAAGATTGCCTGTGGTGCCTGCTAGAACGTTTGAAAGTGCGTGTCGTGTGTTTCTCTGTGTATGTGGGACTTGCTATGCCAAGTAAGAAAAAGAAAAGAAAGAAAATTAAATTAAATTAAATATGAAAAAGATATTTCCATTACACCTTTTGGCCAGTTCAGAATTAAATAAATAGCCCACAATTGGGGATTGTGGACAGAAAAGTCGCGTGTCATTGACTTTCTTTCTTTCTTTCTTTCTTTTTCTTTCTTCCGTAGCATTCTAATTATTTATCCCTTCATTTTTTGGCGTGCATGACTCTCTTTTCGAAGAACATATTGGACATTTGTGATTTATAAACTCTTTTATAGATTTGTTTTTTTCTTGCCTGCGTGGTCACAAGGAATGGTAGTCTATGGCATGCAGATTTAGGAACCATAATTATCGTTTATGTGGCTATATATATATTTAACTTTTCAATTATATTGAAATTATAAAATTCAAGTTTCAGCTTTGTTTAATTTATTTTTTTTTAATAACTTTTTTCAAAACGAAACAATTGATATCATTGTTGCTTTTATGACATAATTGCACTGTTCTTTTGCCCTTATAATAATAACCAAAATAATATTTCTAGAACAAGACTGTACTTGCCTGCGATTAACCCCAACGTTGTGATGGATGTTGTGTTCAATCATTTTATTGCCCAAGTTTCTTTTTGCTTGACAAACCAGAGTTGCATTACATTGATTGATCTTAGTGTGTATAACTCTCGGTTATTTGTGGGAAGAAAAAAAAGACTGTAGTAAACTGTGCACTATTTGGCCTGATATTTTATAGGCTATGCTTCAACAGCTAGTAGCGCTAATTTAACTTTTGATGCAAAGCAAAACTTGTACAACTAGGCCATTAGTCCAAATGCTCGGTATGGCCCTTGTTGCTGTTCTCGCCTGGATTTTTGTGCCTTTTAATCGCAAATAAAACTCTCTGCATGTAGTAAACCTTCAACTGATGGATGTATTTATGTGAAGCTCTCGCGCCAATAAGCGGGCAGTGGGGCGCGCGTTTTAATGACTCACTGATTGTAATGGAGCTCTTCTTTTCTGTGAAGGGTCGTTAAATCAACAGATCATTTTGTCGATTATGTCCGAAATTATACTTTCGAAGGCCTACAGATGCTTCTTTTACTTGCACTGATATTCAATTATATGTAACCTCCACCTAAAACTGTTAGCAATGTCTATACAGTGTCTACAAATACAAGATCAATGGGCGAATATTATTTGATATTTTTAATTTCACCCAACCTTAAAAAAAAATTGGTTTGAGAATTTTAAATATTCGTTCATTTAAAAGGCATGTTAGCCATAGTGACAAGATATCATATTTATAAAGTTTACTTTAATTTACAATGAGCGAAAATTGAAAGTGTGCCTATTACATCACTGCAATGTTAATAACCTTAAGTATTTAGACGGATGTCTGCTATCCTAACCGTGCGTACTTTCATCGCAAGGCTGGATAAATTGATTAACCACACACATAAAATAAATGTTCATTTTATAGGCAAGTAAGATTTTCTCTTTGATCCGTTGTGCAAATTCAATCACTTTCCACAGCAATCTACCGGCGCCGAAAGAGTCTATTAGAATTTCGGAGATTCGTTTTGTTAGAGCTCCTCTGAAAGACTCCAGATTACATTAACATGTCTGAGGCTCGGTGTGTGGTCTTTGTGTGGAGCTTGTAGCTGTTGAAAATGACTTGTTGGAAGCGTGTATGCTCTCATCACTCTCACTCAACAGACGTTGCACAACTGCGGACTGTCCTCGAGGCTTTGGGTGCAAAGGTCCCAGTCACCTCCCTGCAATTAGACCCCAATCCCAACGCAATCATATTAGAGTTAGGATTTCTGAGGTTCGTTCCCTGCTTATTCTACTATGTAGTTCGGAGAAAGGGGTTGATATACACTATCTGCATTTATAGCGTATTTTGTACTGAATCTTATAGATAAACCACAAAGTTTGGACTTAATCATTTGACATTATTCATATAATAAGGTTTTTAATGCAGAATGAATAATTATATGGATTTAAGAGCAATGTCCCACTAAGATTTTTAAAGAGCATAAAGAAACTTCGTGTTCACGTACAACGCAAATGTAAACATCAGATAAGTGTCAGAACAATAAGTCTTTATGCTTACACTAATAACCAATAATCATGTCAATTGCTTTTACTCAAGCGATCATCTTTTATTTACACCGCTGACTTGAAACATGTCCACACAAAACAAACCTGTTTCGGGCACCTTCGAAAAGTAAGGTTATGTAATGATTAGCCCACATTATGTAGTATTTTTAGTTCGCATTATGTCATTTGCTCTGGAGCTGTCCGTGGTGCTGAAGTTTCTTCCGCTAGCATTGCCATGTAAACTATACTTAATTAATAATAGCTTTATTTCCAAATACATCAGTTTTAAAGTAAAATTGCAAAAGTATAACTTAAAACCACAAGCGTATAGGTTTAAATGAAATGCTTAATTGGACAATTTACAGTCCAAAACAAAGTCAGGCGAGAACGGTCCAAAGTCGATCCAACACTGCATTTCAGCTTGATACAAACTCTATTCTTGACACACAACAGCGCAAGATATGCGGTGAATTTAAGGCAAACACTGCGATATGAGTAAGGAAAAGCACTACAAGTCGCTTAACACACTTAAAACTGAGATGAGATCAAATTTGGCATTAAATTATATAAAGACGAAATCGTTTACAGTTATACAGCCACATAAAGCAAATCTCTCTTTGTCGGTACTGCTGCACTGAATTACTTTGAGTCTTTAAAACTACAGAATAGTAAGCCTCTGCTCAAAAACGGACAAAGAAGTGCTCTTCGTAGAAAACTCCAGTTTTCGAATGCATCTTCCGTGTTTAATCTAAATATATCTAAAATGGGGTCTGTAAAAGGAAAGTAACAAAAAGAAATTAAGATGAACCAAGACTGGATTTCGTGTACGACTTCCAGCACCTCATTCTTAGGTGTACCAGCTTCATCTGATATGCGCATGGCAAATGGCACAATTACACATTAACTGCAATCACCTCCTTTAGTAAATCTTATTGTCAACTAGTAGCAAAAATATATTTAATTGTCAAGCATTTATCTGCTTCTTGAGGCCATTGTGCTGCGTAAGCAGACGAGAGTCATTTGCAAGATGAAATACTTAGCATGCAGCGCGGAACACAAGATGCAGTAATACTTGACCTTTCAGTGTAATTGTGGCACCAGTGAAATTCAGCGCATTCAGCCTTATGTGAATGGAGCCTTTCCCATCCAATGAACAAAAACTGCATTTTCATACCTTCCCATTTCTTTACTGTTTTTTTTTATTATTTATTTTGTTTCTCCTCAAAGAAAATTACTTTTGTAATGACACTGTCTTTTAGAATCCTACAATTTAAATGGTCAAATTTACACTGAGGCAAATTATCATGAACTGCAGAAATGTTCCGAAAAGAAAATACCTCATTTCTTGTTAGTTGTTGGGAAAGATATTAAACTGATGAATCGCCCGGAAAATGACCATTTGGTCATTTGTTCTATTTTGCTTTTATAGCAGAATCTTGAGGACAGCCCACATACTATAAGACTGGAGAGTCATACATTAAATATTTCTGCTAAATGCCATTCAAACCAAAACAAAGCTGCTTACAATTCTGAATATGAAGACAGATTTTTTTTTCCTGTGTCAGGCAGTATACATGCTCTTCTTGTTTAAGACTTCATCAATTATGTTGATTAAATGCATCAAGTAGCCTATGCTCTATGACATATCATATTAGTCCTGCACGATTTTGCCTATTTCTATCTGTGAGAGTTTGGGGTGTGCAAAGAAAGAGAAGACGGAGAGTAAGTCGGTAGTACGTCTTCCGAAATAACAAGCTTTTGTGAATATCATGAACTGCAGCAATGTTCCGAAAAGAAAATACCTCATTTCTTGTTAGTTGTTGGGAAAGATATTAAACTGATGAATCGCCCGGAAATGACCATTTGGTCATTTGTTCTATTTTGCTTTTATAGCAGAATCTTGAGGACAGCCCACATACTATAAGACTGGAGAGTCATACATTAAATATTTCTGCTAAATGCCATTCAAACCAAAACAAAGCTGCTTACAATTCTGAATATGAAGACAGATTTTTTTTTCCTGTGTCAGGCAGTATACATGCTCTTCTTGTTTAAGACTTCATCAATTATGTTGATTAAATGCATCAAGTAGCCTATGCTCTATGACATATCATATTAGTCCTGCACGATTTTGCCTATTTCTATCTGTGAGAGTTTGGGGTGTGCAAAGAAAGAGAAGACGGAGAGTAAGTCGGTAGTACGTCTTCCGAAATAACAAGCTTTTGTGAATAAGGATTTTATTTTAATGTTCTGAAATGTCGGAGTGGCTCCATTTTTTTTCTGTAGAACCGGAAGGAGGGATGCTATTTGCCCCTTTATAAAATATGTCATTAGGAAGAATTCATGTCACACAAAGGGACGGCAGTCAAAAATTGCCCCGCCACTGTTCAGTAATTATATAGTTTGCCCAGGCTGCGGGCTGTCATACGTCGAGGCAGGTGGCAAGTCCATCATGCAAATGGCTTGGCGGTGCCGCCATAATTAGCGAGCGCGAGTCGCCCAAATTAACAATTAGCTAACATGCAATTCTCTCTGTAAGCGCAGCGGCTCGCCGTTGTGTGACCATTGTATTACGCAGCCAAATTGCACGTATGGCGTATCATTTATCATTTCTGTGCTCAATTTACAATTCTATGGCAAAGAAAATCAGGGTAAACGTCTGTGACGATTAGAATTTCTGTGACTGGTTGTTCGGTTTCCCGGGAAAGCTATATGCACAATACAAATCACATACATTCAGGCCTATTTTACCAGTTTCAAAGACGCACCAACACTCCCCAAGTCAACCAGCCTTTGTAATTTCAGGGAATTAAAGCTTTTGAACGATTTCAAAATGATACAAAATAGCTATTCTTTTGACATGAATTATTTACTATTGAATTATTTTCCATTAGGACTAGAATTTATTGTTACTGTAGCCTATTAGGGATTGATAAATTAATTTGTACCACTAGTGTTGACATTTTTTTTGGCAATTCATAGCTAATGGTTCGCTGAAAAACCTCAAATGCTGAATCAACAAAACTGCAGCTACACATTTGCATACCGCCAAAATACAGCCATTATTTGGCGTGTGGCAACCTAAAATTGTTAGCTATGCCCACCTGGTCACCCCATAAAACATCATGCAGGTGTCAAAGAATTTGGATTTGTTTACATTTCAGTTTTAGTTTGGACTCTGTATCACCAACCGAGCCCAAGTGATCGCTTCAGGTTGTTGGTGAAAATGGAGGACGGGCCCATGCTGTGCAGCAGTTAAAAGTAATCCAGACCTAAGAGGTGCTGCTTTTTTAACCCCTCCAGTGATCTCCTTGCACCCGGCAGACTAAACGCCTCCCCAGCAGATAGCCCTAAACACAGCCCACCCACTTACTCATTATTCCGGGCTGCCCTCCGACATGACACTGGAACAAAGTAGGCGTTAAGCCACATTAGAGCCGGGATGGGAGCCTGTTATCAGTTAATGAAGGGAAACACATGCGGGGCGATACACAGTAGCCGATCAATAGCGCGCTCGGACAATGAGCGACTGCTCACAAAAAAGAGAAATGCAAATCAATTAGAAACCTTGTTTGCTTCGGGCCCGCTCAGTCTATTCCCAGCAATTACATGTTCATTAAAGCTAATTTAACCGGGATGCTGCCGCAGGGACAACAACAGTTGTTTGTTGCTCCATCATTTTCAAAGGCAGAGAATGACAGCATAATGCGTTATAGCTTAATGGCGACCGTCCACAGGGAGATTTCCCATTATGTGGCTTATTAATTTTATCCCAACCCCAAAAAAAGCGACCTTCAAAACAGGCTAATTTTGAAGACATCAAATGCGTACCAAGATGTCAGGAATGGTCTTAGTCATTTCATAAGTGACATTTTTCTTGACAAAATCTCTGATCATACACTCTAAAAAATGCTGGGTTGTTTCAACCCAACTTTGGGTCAAATATGGATTACCCCAACTGTTGGGTTAAATTTTTACATTAAATTTTTAACCCAAAAGTTGGGTTAGTCCATATTTGACCCAAAGTTGTGTTGAAATAACCCAGCATTTTTTAGAGTGTACATTCACTTTAAATGCAAAAATAACTCTATACCAGTGGTTAACGATCCATGAGTGCAAATTTTAGATGTCTCCTTTATTAAACACACCTGATTTATATGACCAGCCATAGAGGCTTCAACACCTGAAGTAAGGGTGTGTCAGATTAAAGAAGACATCCAAAATGTGCCAAGGTTGAGATATCATTAAGCATGATTGAGGATGACATTGCTTTTTCATTTCTGCATCACACTGCTGGCATGGTACCCGTGGCACCAAATGTATCCAAAACAAGGAATGGAAAGGGCTCCCTGACTCGGCTAATGAAGTTCCTCTGCCCGCTAAGACAAGAAACACTTCAGACACCTTCAGATACACCAGTTTGGCAGTGAACACGTGTAAGTTTGACTCAGCTCTTTCATATTATAAGAAGATCTTTGCCAAATCGACTGCCGATTGAGAGCCATTTTGAGTAAGCATACTTGACACGAGCTATAGTGACACGCTGAATTTTATCTGATGAATGGTAAATGAAAGGGATTAAAGCTAAAATCATCCACATGATTGCACGGCTGTTCTTTCCAGGAAAAAAAAGTCTGCATGGGGTGGATTCATGGTGGCAACAAAATGCATTTATGAATTAGAATGACTTCAATCAGTCTGGAATAGAAAAGAGCATAGATATCATACATGTGAATGCTTTTGTTCATAAGTATGTTGAGTATTCGAGATATTAGCATTTATTTCAGACTATCCAGTTTTAGGATATTCAGTCACAAATCTATCAGATAAGATGGACATTTGCAACAACTTTTCGTTAATTTGGTTTTATAGAGTTTTACACTACAGCACCAGTCTGACTTAAAGAGATAGTTCACCGCAAAATGCCAGTTCTCTCACTGAATCACCGTCAAGCTGTTCAAAACCTGTATGACTTTATTTCTTCTTCAGAACACAAGGGAATATATTTTGAATAAATATTGTTTTGCACATACAACGAAAGTCAATGGAGTCCAAAACAACAATGGACCCCTTTGACTTTAATTATATGGAAAAAAAAAACTTTTTTTTTTTTTTCAAAATATCATATTCTGTGTTCTACAGAAGAAAATCATATAGGTTTAGAATAACATTTAAATTAAGAATTTTTGGATGATCCCTTTAACTGAAAGTCTAATTACTTTTCTATTATTTAATAGAAAAACTTATAGTAGTTGCAATTTCATGTACTTGCTGTGGGGTTTTTCTACATTTTCTCTTAAAAGAGATTTATTTCATGAGAACAAAATTGAGTGTCCACAATTTCTGATGCTGTGAATGGCTTCTTCATGTTGTACGGTGTGTCTAATAAAGCACATTATGATAATATCTAATAAAGCCCAACATGCTCCACTTGATTTGCTACTTCATTTATGTTGTTTCAGTGTGATTTAAGAGCGAAACATATTCGCTTGCTGGTAATGTTGACGTTGCTCTTTTTGTGCACAATGAATGGTCACCTGGGGCAACATAATATGGCTAACTTAATATTTTTAAGCTTCTCATTAACACCTCATTCACAGCCTCGTGTTTGCCATCTTGAAATGTCATATACAGTATTACGGCAGTGGTGTGCAAAGACTTTTTGCCACGTGATCATGCAGACCCCTGCCCCCGTTTTCAAGCCCCCCCGATTCGAGTTAGCTTCCTAGTGCAGGACTGTGGCATGCTGTGTTTTGGCAGAAAATCAATAAAGGGGAAAATCTGCTCTAATCATCTGCACATTTACCATCACAATCAACAATCAAAGCCAAGACCTGAGTCTTTATTTGTCGGCCTGAGCTGCCCAATTTTCCCACTGTGAAAGGCAGGGTAAATTAGAACCCTTGGTTCCTGTTAGCAGCTCTTAATGGCTCTGATTTGTGAACTGCTAAATGAGGTTATGTAAATTGATCCTGAGTGCAGGCAGGGGCCCCCAGGTGACAGGTGCAGCTTCCTGTGAGCGCGGGCAGAGGGGGAGTTATGAGACAAGGAGGGCTGCAGGAGCAAATCCCCATCAATACAAGACACAACAGTATT
This sequence comes from Sinocyclocheilus rhinocerous, assembly GCF_001515625.1. Taxonomy (NCBI): domain Eukaryota; kingdom Metazoa; phylum Chordata; class Actinopteri; order Cypriniformes; family Cyprinidae; genus Sinocyclocheilus; species Sinocyclocheilus rhinocerous. The sequence continues at coordinate 1,224,249 of NW_015631716.1, forward strand.
AGATGGATTTTCAATTAAACTCTTAAAAAGTACAGTTGACTTTCATTAGGGAAGAAATAATTGTAATGTCTGCTAATTGTCTGTGTGTTGACTTCAAGACAATGTAACTAAGGTGCTGCTACAAAATCGACTCATTACACAAGAGAGGAAAATGGCATTAAAACATTTGGTTTTCTTTCATCCTTCATTTTTTCTTTGTTTTGTTGATCAGTTGGTGTTTCTCTTCACCACATACAGAATGTTATATTGTAGAATATTATCAAAGATGTTTCTTATTATGTAAATTTAGGACCAAGAATTTTCAAAGAACTAGACATTTCTCACCTGGTGGGTAGTGAACCAAGACAGGTCTGTTATGATAATGTCAGCAAAAGCAGTCCTAATATTTTGCCCCACATACATCTCTTACTTGGTGAGCTAGTCACAATTTTTTTTTTTTTTAGTTTTATTTCACCTTTCAGAAAACTGGACTGTGCATTATTTACATTTCCATTAGCCTTCCTATAGCTCAAAAACTAGAGTTTGAATTCAATGTAAAGTGAAAGTGACGTGACATGTGGCCAAGTATGGTGACCCATACTCGGAATTAGTGCTCTGCATTTATCCCATCCAAAGTGCACACACACAGCAGTGAACACACACAGCAGTGAACACACACCCGGAGCAGTGGGCAGCCATTTTTGCTGCGGCGCCCGGGGAGCAGTTGGGGGTTCAGTGCCTTGCTCAAGGGCACCTCAGTCGTGGTATTGAAGGTGGGAGAGAGCGCTGTACATTCACTCCCCCCACCTACAATCCCTGCCGGTACGAGACTCGAACCCGCAACCTTTGGGTTACGAGTCAGACTCTCTAACCATTAGGCCACGACTTCCCCTAAAGTAAAGTCACTTTGTATAAAAAGTGCCTTCTAACTGCATAAATTTACTAAATAACCCTCTCATTTGACAGGATGGTGTTCTACCAAATACTGTACAAACTTAATATATTGATAAGAAAATCACTGAGCTGTTCTGTAAACAAGAAATTATGAAATAATGAAGCAAACTGACAAGGTATAAGTTGGTATACTGTGACTTTGTTCATCATTACAGTAAGTCCAATAAATTTACAATGGAAACAATGTTCTGTTACTCCTGCATCATTTTTTAAAAAATGTTTTTCTTCTGTTCACAGCATTTCACAATGTTGTATTATTGATCATTTAAGTAATATCTCCATGATTTTAATAGAAAATATCCATACTTCATGCAGAAATTATGCACAAAACAGGCTGCTTTCTAGAAACATCAGCAGAAATATGTTGCGAATGCATAGAATCTTACAGATTCGGATGTGGTGTACCTAATATACCTAAGAGATGAAAACATGGCTGACAGGGCTGCTTCCTTTAAAATCTGATCACTATTTGTACAGCAGATATAGATGAAAGCACCTGAGGTCACTATTACATATTAGGTATGTCTTAGATATTTCTAAATTGAATGGTCCTCTTCATGTGTCCTGCTGTGTGGGAATATGCTATACAGCAGAGTGTAAGAGGATGTCAAGTGTTACAGTTCTCTTCCAACTGGAGGAATTAAAGAGCGCCACAGAAAGGACTGGAGCTGAAAGGTTTGTCTCCAAAACCCTTCCTAAAATGATTAACCCTTCCAGAAGACATTACAGGGTTCAGCACCGAGCACTTGTGCTTTGTCATTGATGGTAATTGTTCTTTTTCTCAGTTGTTGCATTCATCAGTCTCCCCATTATATGGAAAAAAATAAGAAAAAATGTATGAATAGACGAGGGAGATTTTCCCACACTTTCTCGGGACAGAAAAGAGCACCATTGTGAGCAGCTTCCCATCCCTGTTGCCCTTACACTATTGTTTGACAGTCAGCTATAAACGGGCAGTGTGCCTTTCAAAACGCTCCCTGGAAGAAAAACTTTGAGTGGTGAGCACAATCTGACAAGTATCCGTTAAAGAGTGAAATGTCTGACGTTGAATATGATGGATACTGAACCAATGTCAAAATCCTTCAATTTGTCTTAAAGGTCACATTTTTTAGCCACAATATACAAGCTCAACTGAGTTGACACTAATACTTTATTTTAAAGTGTCCTGGTTACAGTGTAATAGACAAATAAATATGGAGTAAAATAACAACACACACTTACAATAAAGTGAGGAATTGGTTTAGGGTAGTTGCTTAATCAGGCATAAATTACTGTTATTATTACTATACATACATGAAACATGTAACAAGGACATAGTATATAAAGTGTCATATTATTATAGCTTCACAGTCTACAGTAGGCTATATGTATAAAACATGATAAAAGGGTAAGTATAGAGAATTATATGGTACTTAAGGGTTTTCCAAAAAATACAACGGTCATAGTACATGACCAGAAAATATGGTATTACCTTGGTACCATGTCCAAAAAACATTTTATCTTAAAAAAAAACAAAACAATATAGATGCATTGTCTAATGTGGCATAATAAAAACACAACAGAACGTAATACAAGATAGTGAACATAATAATAAATAATAAATGTTAAACACATTAAATATGATTTTTCAAACTTTTAAAGGTGGGGTAAGCGATTTCTGGTAGCCAATGTTGACATTTGAAATCATCAAAACAAACACGCCCCTACCCCAAAAGGGCCTCGCCCCTATTTTGATAGCTCCGCCCCACACATACGTACGCAACCGCTCCCTGGAAGAAAAACTTTGAGTGGTGAGCACAATCTGACAAATATCCGCTAAAGAATGAAATGTCTGACGTTGAATATGATGGATACTGAACCAATGTCAAAATCCTTCAATTTGTCTTAAAGGTCACATTTTTTAGCCACAATATACAAGCTCAACTGAGTTGACACTACTTTGATTGACAAGGGAAGTGATTAACAAGAAGAGTGACATTCTTATGACTCAGAACAAACCAGATCTTGACTACATCGACCACTATAAAAAAGGTAGGTAGTATGAATAATGTTAATATAGCATGAATAATGTTAACTGGCTACCCAGAAACAAATGCATTAACACTGGTATTTTTACCCTTTAAACTGTTACAGTATGTTATATAATATATGACACAAAGGGTTATAAAACATGTTTATACTTTATTTTAAAGTGTCCTGGTTACAGTGTAATAGACAAATAAATATGGAGTAAAATAACAACACACACTTACAATAAAGTGAGGAATTGGTTTAGGGTAGTTGCTTAATCAGGCATAAATTACTGTTATTATTACTATACATACATGAAACATGTAACAAGGACATAGTATATAAAGTGTCATATTATTATAGCTTCACAGTCTACAGTAGGCTATATGTATAAAACATGATAAAAGGGTAAGTATAGAGAATTATATGGTACTTAAGGGTTTTCCAAAAAATACAACGGTCATAGTACATGACCAGAAAATATGGTATTACCTTGGTACCATGTCCAAAAAACATTTTATCTTAAAAAAAAACAAAACAATATAGATGCATTGTCTAATGTGGCATAATAAAAACACAACAGAACGTAATACAAGATAGTGAACATAATAATAAATAATAAATGTTAAACACATTAAATATGATTTTTCAAACTTTTAAAGGTGGGGTAAGCGATTTCTGGTAGCCAATGTTGACATTTGAAATCATCAAAACAAACACGCCCCTACCCCAAAAGGGCCTCGCCCCTATTTTGATAGCTCCGCCCCACACATACGTACGCAACCCAGGCAACGATTAGTTCTGTGAAAATTGCCTTTGTTTTGATTTCGCACATTTTGGAACCACGATCAGAGAGTGGCAAGCCTAAAGGAAGTGAGGTCATGTTATACAGGAGCGCGTTAGTCCAATCAGCGCTGCCGTCAGGAGCGGAAGTATGATGGCGGTGGACGGAGACAGACGCGATGCGTGTGCTGAAAGTAAACAGGAGCAGCGAAGCAACCAGATTTCACATCATGGAAGACGCCGAGATGTGTTCAGAGACTGCGTTGGCTCCATTATCCAGTCCCTCGCTGAGTTTGGCGCAAAGGTTTGTGTAAATAAGATGCACGCGCTTTAAAACAGGGCTGGTAAAAGTGGCATAGTGTCACAATTTATAGAGCACGTAACAGTTATTTTTATGGACCATTTGAGTCTTATAAAGCCTGTAGTAGAGTTTCAAAGTAACAAGATCACCCATGTCGTGGTCTTTTATGATTTATCTACAGTAGCAAACAGCAAGCAATAAAAACGAATGCATATGTTTATTCTAATATTGCTGCTGAAATAAACATCACCAGCCTGAGACTGCTTGGTTGTCTCATCTGGTCTAGCTGATCTTGCCTGTTTATGCTGGTTTTACTCCCTGTCTGACCAACGGACAACTGCCCAAAATCCCTCTCATAAACAATAAATAGACGACCATCAATAAACAGACCAGCCTAACCAGGCCGAGAGATCACCTAGGCTGGTTTAGTCTTTTAACACCTCAGCAGAGATACTCATCAAAAGCAAATGGACAATTTAGAAACAACAACAACAATAAATAATTTTCTCTTGTTTTCCAGTTAAAAGTGGGTGATAAAGTGTTGAGCATCAATGTCAACAATGTAAACATCTCTGAACTTCAGCCATCTCACGTGTACACATGTTTACAACAGCACATCTCCAAACTACAGGTAAAGATTGTTGTATTATATGCGTTATATAATTCAATTAGCACACTTTTATGGAATACTTGATTCTGAGTGATCAATTACAGCGTCCTGTTTGTATATAATTACAACTGAACTAAATAACTGACCAAATTAAAAAAATATATATTTTTTTTTTTTTGCCATTAATTTATTTGACTTATTGTATTTGCATTATAATTATAATAATTATTATTATTATTATTATTATTTGCATTCATATTTTTTATTTAATTTTATTATTTTTATTTATTTATTTTTTTTGCAGCTGCTGCTTAGATGTGTACTGGACCTTACCCAGGATAGACACATTAGTTTTATTTTATTAAGCCTAGCTTAATTTAGTGATATATGTATATATATATATATATATATATATATATATATATATATATATATATATATATATATATATATATATATATATATATATATATATATATATATATATATATATATATATATATATATATATATATATATATATATATATATATATATATATATATATATATATATATATATATATATATATATATATATATATATATATATATATATATATATATATATATATATATATATATATATATATATATATATATATATATATATATATATATATATATATATATATATATATATATATATATATATATATATATATATATATATATATATATATATATATATATATATATATATATATATATATATATATATATATATATATATATATATATATATATATATATATATATATATATATATATATATATATATATATATATATATATATATATATATATATATATATATATATATATATATATACACACACACATATACATACATATATTATAAACCCTGACAAAGCAAAACAAAATCTTTCTCTTTCGATTCAGTGTTCTGATCACCCTGACAGGGTTTATTTTAGGATGATGATCACCTGACTGTACATTATCCCCATATGTATTTGCCTAAACCATAATTTGGCATAGGTACACATTGAAACTGAGAGATGGAGCAAGGGGCAGACGAACTGTCTGTTATCACTTTATTATAATTTTTTTTATTCTTCCAGTCAGTCTCTGAAAATCTGAAGCAAATGGCAGAGTCTGAAGGCCACTCCAACCCGGGCAACACTGACAGAAAAGAAACAGCAGACACATCTGAGCAGATGGTGGTTGGCGCAGAGCATCCCACATCTGACCACTGCATCGCCCATGAGGATCGTAACAAGACTCAAATCAATGATAATGTGCAGATAAAGGCTGCTAAATCTGAGGTAAAACATCTCAAACACACCACTGCACAAAATGTAGGTATATTGTATATATGTGTATATTATATAATGTGATATAATTTAAAGTAACATAATAATAATATTATAAAAATTTGATTTTGTTCATTTTAAGTAGTTTTTTTTTTTTTTACATTTTATCCTTGTGTTCTCACAAAGAGGAGTGAGCATATTGATAAATAAAAACTGAAAATCTTTCAAACAACTATGTCAAGTTTTTATCCTGCCAGTGATAAATGCATTAAATTGTATAATATTTTGTCCAATTTAATTGAACAGTTAGGCTATTATTGGTTTTATTTTGTATTTACCAATGATTATTGTTGGACCAAATATTCCCTTTTTGCAAGCATTCAAGCAGTCTCTTTTCCCAAATGCAATTAAAGTTGAATGTTTGACAATAGCTATTTTTTATTCCCATTTAATCTGCCCCAGTTGGTCAGTCATAGGGAGTGTGAATTGCTATCTATGGACAGATAGTTGAGAATGAATGGAAGGCTCCTGCACTGCTTGCTTTCCTTCAGAGAGAAACAAATAGCCACCCACTTTGAGAGTCCTGAGAGAGGTCCTGGTCCTTGCAATATATTTATATATATATATATATATATATATATGTATATATATACACACATACATATATATATATACATACATATATTATAAACCCTGACAAAGCAAAACAAAATCTTTCTCTTTCGATTCAGTGTTCTGATCACCCTGACAGGGTTTATTTTAGGATGATGATCACCTGACTGTACATTATCCCCATATGTATTTGCCTAAACCATAATTTGGCATAGGTACACATTGAAACTGAGAGATGGAGCAAGGGGCAGACGAACTGTCTGTTATCACTTTATTATAATTTTTTTTATTCTTCCAGTCAGTCTCTGAAAATCTGAAGCAAATGGCAGAGTCTGAAGGCCACTCCAACCCGGGCAACACTGACAGAAAAGAAACAGCAGACACATCTGAGCAGATGGTGGTTGGCGCAGAGCATCCCACATCTGACCACTGCATCGCCCATGAGGATCGTAACAAGACTCAAATCAATGATAATGTGCAGATAAAGGCTGCTAAATCTGAGGTAAAACATCTCAAACACACCACTGCACAAAATGTAGGTATATTGTATATATGTGTATATTATATAATGTGATATAATTTAAAGTAACATAATAATAATATTATAAAAATTTGATTTTGTTCATTTTAAGTAGTTTTTTTTTTTTTTACATTTTATCCTTGTGTTCTCACAAAGAGGAGTGAGCATATTGATAAATAATAACTGAAAATCTTTCAAACAACTATGTCAAGTTTTTATCCTGCCAGTGATAAATGCATTAAATTGTATAATATTTTGTCCAATTTAATTGAACAGTTAGGCTATTATTGGTTTTATTTTGTATTTACCAATGATTATTGTTGGACCAAATATTCCCTTTTTGCAAGCATTCAAGCAGTCTCTTTTCCCAAATGCAATTAAAGTTGAATGTTTGACAATAGCTATTTTTTATTCCCATTTAATCTGCCCCAGTTGGTCAGTCATAGGGAGTGTGAATTGCTATCTATGGACAGATAGTTGAGAATGAATGGAAGGCTCCTGCACTGCTTGCTTTCCTTCAGAGAGAAACAAATAGCCACCCACTTTGAGAGTCCTGAGAGAGGTCCTGGTCCTTGCAACGTTATGAAGTGGATGTTCATTACACTCTGAAATTGCATGTGGGCGAAGGACAAGGAGGCCCTCATTTTTTATTGCTTATTTATTTACAGTCACTGCAATAAAAGGCCCAAGCAAATCACAACTATCTGAAATGGTTGCGTGTGAGAAATATTTTGATTTTTGGAATCGTGTCCACTGCGGTCACTTGTTTGTCATGCAGCCCATATTGCCTAGTGTTCCTCATTATAACTAAACAGCAAAAAAGAAGACAGTGGATTGATTTTTTTTCTTCAATAGCTCATCAGTCCAACTCTCATTGCTCTCTCTCTCTCTCTCTCTCTCTCTCGCTCATTTTCTCAGATTGAACGTAGGATATCTGCATTTATAGAGCGCAAACAGCTGGAGATCAATGAAAACAATGTGAGGGAGTTTTGCAACGTGATCGACTGCAATCAGGGTGAGAATGGGAGGGCACTGGCGGCATGGGGGGGTGGTCAGATTACTGCACAATTGCCAGTGTTTGTAAGAGTACTGATTTCCACGGGGTGTGAGGCCAGAATGCACCCATCATTCACAGACTAAGTCCTTCAAATACAACCAGGTGTTAAAAGCTCTTTATTTCTGCCAAATCAGGTCATTTGCTTTGGACATTTACGTGGTCTTATTATTGCGTATGTGTAAGGCAGTGATTAATTGATCATTAATCAATTAATCTGCAAATTAACAATAACTTTGTTTTTCTGTGTGGTGTATAGAGGACAGCTGTGCAAGAACTGATGCAGTATTCACACCATATCCTGGTTTCAAGAGTCATGTCAAAGGTTAGACTCCTGTTCATTTTTGTGATATGGAAACTCAAATCTGCTGTTCAAAATTTTGGCCTCAGTAGGATTTTATTATTATTATTGAAAGAAATTAATACTTTTATTTCGCAAGGATGCATTAAATTGATTGAAAGAATCGCGGTAGACATTTATAATGTTAAAGGGGTCATATGATACTGCTAAAAAGAACATTATTTTGTGTATTTGGTGTAATGAAATGTGTTTATGCGGTTTAAAGTTCAAAAAACACATTATTTTCCACATACTGTACATTATTGTTTCTCCTCTATGCCCCGCCTTTTCGAAACACGTCGATTTTTACAAAGCTCATCGTTCTAAAAAAGCGAGGTGTGCTCTGATTGGCCAGCTATCCAGTGCATTGTGATTGGCCGAATACCTCAAGCGCGAGACGGAAATGTTACGCCCCTCACATACTGTTGATGCCGTGTCCGGCCGGAGCGACGAGACATAAACATTAAAACCCATTACAAAAAAGGCATTTGTTGCATCCAGTGGGGACATAATGACTTATACTGTCTTTTTACACGTTGCGTTGCATCGCGCCGCGTAAACATAAAACCATGTCTGCATTTGTGATCGGAGAAACAACAAATAACAAGCCCTACTCTACACTGCTCAAAAAACTCGCTTTAAATATAAAAAAAATAAAACATAAAAACTCTTTAAATATAAAAAACT
>NW_015631716.1:1234675-1239153 GCF_001515625.1 Sinocyclocheilus rhinocerous
ATTTGGGCGGCGTTATGCAAATCTTCCCACATAGTGAGGTAGAAATGTGTGGGCGTGTTAGAACGAGCCGTTTTAGGTAGGTGTGGTTAACTCTTAACTTTTATAAAGAATATCTCTTTGGTTTTGAGACTTTAGTGTTTGCAACTTTACAGATCGATCTTCTTTACCAAGAGCTTGTAACACTCCAAAGAGAAAGGAAAAATTGAAATCGCATCATATGACCCCTTTAAAAAGATTTCTGTTTCCCATAAATGCTATTCTTTTGAACATTCTATTCATCAAAGAATCCTGAAAAAAATTTTATTTGCATATTAGAATGATTTCTGATGGATCATGTTACATTGACGATTGGAGTAATGGTTGCTAAAAATTCAGCTTTGCCATCACAGGAAAATTTTGTACTTTTTTTTAATAAAAAAATAAAAAAATAATTTAATTACATTTTAAAATGCATTAAAATAAAAAAACTATGATCTAAAATTCTAATAATATTTCACAATATTACTGTTTTTACAAGAGGCTTCTTTCAAAAACAAAAAAAACTTTTGAATAGTTGCATACTTGTTTACATGTACATATACATTATGTAGCGTCTGGACCAATCATACACACCATTTTTCATTTGACTTAACAAATCAATTATTCATTAGATTAACAAACGTTCACAGACCCCTCACCCAATAAACATCCTGGGTGCCAAGTTGTCTGAGAACAAGGCCCAGGACCCTGGTTACCATGGCAACCCTGACACCTCTGCTAGACCAGATAGATTTTACGACCTAATGGCATGTTGAGAGTCGATTAATTATTCATATTTCCCCATGAATGAGCTGATTCGCTACAATTAACACAGAAATTTTGTAATATGAAATGATGATAGTAAATGCAGTAATATAATAATATTTTTTAATTGAAAATATAAAATGATTCTACACTGTGTGTAGTGGTTCATGTACTTGCCCTCACATTCTTGACTATTAATAACTGGATGATCGGTCGATTTGTGGAGCATCAATTGGTGTTTGTTTGCTATTGCAGTGACACGTGTTATAAACACGTATGGACCTCAAACCAGAGGGACACGCACTGAGCTGGCAGACCAGCAGCAGGGATCCATGAGCAGAGACTGTGGAAACCCTGGCGTTGAGGAGAGGCTCCAAAACATGGAATCTCACCTTAAACTTCCACCAGGTACCTGAGATCAGTAGAAGAGCAATACAAAGTTAAATGTCCTAATGTTTCACATGTTCCGACATGTATTTGATATGCTTTTTTTTTTTTGCAGTCCTAAGTGTGCGCTGACAGATGAACATTCGATTGTCATGTAACTCTACTGTTACTGTATCTGTAGCAGGTCCAGTTCCTCAAAGCGTTTATCAGCGGCTAAAGAAACTTGAAGATCGAATTCTGGAGCTTGAGGGTCTTTCCCCAGAGTACTTCCACTCCACGGTAAGTGGTAGGAAAAGAGCGAGAGAGAGAATGTGTGTGTGTGTCCTTGTTTGTTGGTGGAGTGGATGATCAGATATTGAATTAGTCTGTTCATCTTAGCAGTGTCATTCCACAAGTCCCATGTTCTTTGAACATCCACAGTATCTTATGAACACAGAGAAGCAGACATTGAATGATTCTGATAGGGAGTTTCTTTTCTTCTTCTTCTTCTTTTTTTAAATGAATCACAACATTAATAAATGTATTCCACTCTCTAACACACAGTGTGTATGTATTCTAAAAGTAAAATAATAAAGTTAAGTGGTTAAAAAGAATGTAGAAATGCCACTGGAGCTCTTTTTGAGGCCATTGCTAATCTGCCTAAAGTGACAGTTTGAACTTTTTTTTCTTAAGAATTAATCTGCAGATTAAAGCAGTGTCCTACAAAGTTATATTGGTAAATTATATTGATGTTTTAAGATATTAGTAAAAATGAATTCAATTCAATAAAATCTAACTTAATTGCATAGCTTGACAGTTGCACCTGACTGGCATTAAGAAAATAGCTTCAAAATGTGTCTGAAGAAGTTCTCCTTTGCAGACAGCATAAAATGAAAAGACAAATATCTTTAAAAAAAACAAAAATGTCAGGATATATTAAAAAAACTGGAAAATAGATGCCAATATTGATATATCCTGTTTTCTAGGCCATATATCTGTTGCTCATTTTCAAAAGAAAATTGGTCCCCTCATTTATTTTGAAACATGAACATTTCAACCTGACCTTAACCATTAATGTGGAAAATTTGAGTGTGGATTTTTTTTTATGAAGCCGTCACAATGCAATACGGGCTTTGCAAAGATTCTTGTTGAAGAAAAGCACTGTTGCTCATGTCACACAAAGAAACATTTCTTGAAAGCACAGGGTCAAAGAGAGGGTGGTGCATTATGCAGTAGCCTTTCAAAATGCTTTTCAATATATATATATGTATATATTTTTTTTATTTTTATTTTTATTTTTTTTTAAAGAAATTATTACTTTTCTTCAGCAAGGACACATTAGGTTGATCAAAAGTGATAGAAAAGACTTCTCTTTCAAATAAATTCTATTCTTTGAACTTTCTATTTATCAAAGAATCTTGAAAAATATATCTTAAGCAGCACAACTGTTTTCAGAGTTGATGATGATAAATGTTTCTAAACAGCAAATCAGCATATTAGAATGATTTCTGAAGGATCATGTGACACTGAAGACTGGAGTAATGATGCTGAAAATTCAGCTTTGCATCACAGGAATAAATTACATTTTCAAATATATTAAAATAGAAAATAGTTATTTTAAATTTGTAATAACATTTCACAACAGTACTGTTTTTACTATATTTGTAATCAATTAAATGCAGACTTGATGAGCATAAGAGATTTTAAGACATTAAAAAAAATCTCACAGACCCCAAACGTAACTTTGAAGGGTAGTGCAAGTCTACGCCAAGGAGAAAAATTAAATGCTAAAAAATGTATGATATAACCTGTTTGTGGCAGTAGACTGAGTTTGTACCACTGGTTTGTTTTTACACTGTACCGCACACATTCTTGTTACACTGAAGACTTCTCACTTGCGCGTTTCCTCCTGCGCTCACGACAGTCGGCCGGAGAGTTCTTCAAAACCATTAAAAGCTGATATGAGTGATATTTTTTTTTTCCCTCACTTCAGAATTTGTTATCCCTGTCAGATTGTAGCCCATCAAAGTTAGTGGAGCAAGTGCTCTTGAACTTTCTACGCCTCCTCACACCAGCTTCACTTAGTTCAGTGCTGGTCTGAAAGCTAGCTGATTTCCATGTCCTTTACAATGTGTGTGTGTGTGTGTATTGCCTGTAAAGTGGGACATTGAGTGCCGTCAAATATGCTGATCTTCTTAGTTTGCGGCGCAGCTTTCAGCAAGTCGAATGAATTAATTGAAATCTGCTGACCAGGGTGAGCAGATATCATGCATCTGCCAAGTGGGTCCATATGCACACTGAAAAGTGATTGAAATGAAGACAAATTATGGGTAATAGATAAAAAGAGATGGACAGAATAAATGAAAGGGCCATTGGGTGACAGAAAGAATCCCGATGGCCCCACTTAATACTATTAATCAGTGTAAGTCTATGGCGGCTCGGGTGATTGAGTGAGTGATGCTGAAGGACATCTCTGTTTCATATTCTAATCATGTGCCGTTTCTGTCCACTTACAGTTGTCCTTGGTTCAATTTATTGTTTTGGCTGCCACTACAATCCCCCCCCTTTTCTGTTAAAAACAGCCATGTAGAGATTTTTATTCCGTCTGATATTGAGATAAATGCTTTGCCATTTCAATGAATGACGACTGATGTGCATTGTTCATATAAATTGGCATTCATTGCATGCTTTTATTTCTTTTTTACCTCAGAATTACTCGCACAAACGACTTAAAGCCTCAGTGTCGCAGGTAAGTTCCATTACTGATGCATTTGCGTATTCATTAAGGGAAAAATATGAAGGTCCTGCTGTTCACTGAGATGTATTAGCTGATGAAAACGTTCTTGTTTTCACAGAGCTACAGTCTCGCTGAGCTGGATGGGAAGATCAGTGCGGTCAAAGCTGCCTTGATGAAGAAATCCAGTGAGTTCCAACCCACAGACGCAGGGGAGTTTTCATTCTGACACGTGGACTCTTGCTTTCAACGTTTTCTTATACCTTGTCATTACGAGTTAGATCTTCTGTTTTGGTCATGTACAGAGCTGTGATGATCATGCATTTCAGAGTAGATTTGGGTTTTGTGTGCCACTGAATACTTTATATCTGTAAAATGTATGTTTTCCTTTATGTATGTTTACTTTGTACATTTATGTATGCTGGTTTTTTTTATTATTATTTGAACGTTCTCTTTTGCAGCTTATACATAGTCCAGTAATTTTCTGAAAATGAAGTATTCATCCTCAGAATGTGTAATGTGTTCGGTTGTGTACAATGATTTTGAGGCTCAAAATACTTTTTTTTTTTTTTTCTTTTTTCATTAAAGAGAAAAA
>NW_015631716.1:1241285-1284315 GCF_001515625.1 Sinocyclocheilus rhinocerous
ACTACAATCCCCCCCCTTTTCTGTTAAAAACAGCCATGTAGAGATTTTTATTCCGTCTGATATTGAGATAAATGCTTTGCCATTTCAATGAATGACGACTGATGTGCATTGTTCATATAAATTGGCATTCATTGCATGCTTTTATTTCTTTTTTACCTCAGAATTACTCGCACAAACGACTTAAAGCCTCAGTGTCGCAGGTAAGTTCCATTACTGATGCATTTGCGTATTCATTAAGGGAAAAATATGAAGGTCCTGCTGTTCACTGAGATGTATTAGCTGATGAAAACGTTCTTGTTTTCACAGAGCTACAGTCTCGCTGAGCTGGATGGGAAGATCAGTGCGGTCAAAGCTGCCTTGATGAAGAAATCCAGTGAGTTCCAACCCACAGACGCAGGGGAGTTTTCATTCTGACACGTGGACTCTTGCTTTCAACGTTTTCTTATACCTTGTCATTACGAGTTAGATCTTCTGTTTTGGTCATGTACAGAGCTGTGATGATCATGCATTTCAGAGTAGATTTGGGTTTTGTGTGCCACTGAATACTTTATATCTGTAAAATGTATGTTTTCCTTTATGTATGTTTACTTTGTACATTTATGTATGCTGGTTTTTTTTATTATTATTTGAACGTTCTCTTTTGCAGCTTATACATAGTCCAGTCATTTTCTGAAAATGAAGTATTCATCCTCAGAATGTGTAATGTGTTCGGTTGTGTACAATGATTTTGAGGCTCAAAATACTTTTTTTTTTTTTTTCTTTTTTCATTAAAGAGAAAAAATCATGTTGAATTCATATGATCAGACTTAAATTAGACCGTAAATGGTCTACAAGGTAGTTCCTTGAGGAGTTGGCTCCCATGTTATATAGTTGCTGTTTAAAAAAGTACAAGGGGGAAAGTACAAACCATTTGAAAAAATTAATAAAAGCATTGATGGCATGCATATATGGTAACAATTTTGTAACCATATTAATGTTCTTTTTTTCTTGTATAATGAAAAAATAATACTGAAATGATAAAGAACTGTTATTTTAGTTTTTTATTTTCAGTTTATCTGGAAAATGCTTGAAATTTAGGCTATTTGGCTGTTTCTATTTTAAATTTGCAAGAGATATTTGAAGAATATTTCTTAAGCAGCCATGTCAGTGAGGGACCTACGAATATGTTAACATGTTAAACTGATCTATGATTATTACATTTGACCGAGGGTAGAGGTGACTGCTTAATATGTGAATGTGATTGCAAACGGCAGACAGTGTGAGCAGACAGCAGTCGCTGCTGAGATTCACAGCATTTAACTCTAGCCTCCCACTCAATGCAAGTTCATCGTATTGAGTTCTATATTAGAATGCAAAAGTGTCAATTATGTTTTCTTAATTTTGAAATTTTAATAACCAAATAGTTTAAATTAATCAGTGTAGTGCTTTATACACATATATATACAGTATATATATATATATATATATATATACAAATTCTCACTGAAGCTTTGATAATAGAAAATTAAAGGAATCATTCACCCAAAAATGAATTTACTCACCCTCATGTTGCTCCAAATCTGACTGACTTTTTTCTGCAGAACATCAAAGATATTTTGAGAAACAATGGAAGTCAAGGATCACC
This sequence comes from Sinocyclocheilus rhinocerous, assembly GCF_001515625.1. Classification (NCBI taxonomy): domain Eukaryota; kingdom Metazoa; phylum Chordata; class Actinopteri; order Cypriniformes; family Cyprinidae; genus Sinocyclocheilus; species Sinocyclocheilus rhinocerous. The sequence continues at coordinate 1,242,910 of NW_015631716.1, forward strand.
TTTTTTCTGCAAGTAAGTCATGCAGGTTAGGAACAACATGAGGGTAAGTACAATAAATGGTGACTGAATTTTCATTTATGGGTGAATCCTTTTAGGACTTTACACTGGAAGACTTTTAGACTGGACAGATCATTTCTGGCAGATTTTTTTGTAAACTACACCGATAAATCTTATATGGGAAAATCAAGTCCAACAGAGGACATTCGCACATACAAAAGGCATGTTTGGATCTTGCTGTACTGTTATTGCACAAGCTGTACCTGTTCCTATTCCTCTCAGCTCAGACCCACATTCACAATCCCAACAACTCCATCATGACAGGTAATTAAAACAGCCTGAGTGAAGGCTTGTCAAAACACGGGACTTGTTGGAATTCTCTGTGTGAGGGCTGCGATCTGTTTGTAACAGTGGGAAGCAAAAGCTGACTCCTCCAGGTGTTCTACCAGACCTCTTTCATTTCTGCTCCAGCTTTTTGAGCCCAAAAAAAGGCCCGCAATGCACCCTGGGAGGCATGTACTTGAACAGTAACAAAGCAAACGGAGGGAGTTGGCCATTGTTACCCCTCAGCTTTTGTCTCAGGCTTGGACCCTTATGTAGCTTAAGAGAACAAATTGGCCAGACAATAACAAATGGATTATAAAAGTGAATTAAGGCTTTTGTTCTGAAGTATAGCTCAGCAGTGTCTGTTTGTCCCTCTGGTCATTAAGCTGAGAACGCAGGCAGGTGAAGTATAGTCTACATCAGCGACTGTTAGTCTCTCCTTTGTTGACTTATTCTACAAATTGGTTCCCCCTTTTTTTTTCTTCTTCTAAATATAGGAGATCTGAGTATTTTTTACATTTTAATGGTACAGCATCAATGCATTTCTCCTCAACCCCCATAAATGGCAAACAATATCCATTTTTTCCCCAAGAAGTAGAAGCATACCAAATACGCTGCATATTTCTCCACCCAAAGTAGTCTGTAGAGCAGTCAATGGCTATAGTCTCATGATTTTATAAGGGTAGAGGGGGACATTTTGAGGCCCCCGGAGGATTAACTCTGTTCCCCACCCCCATCCACTCCACTTCACCCAGCCATTCTGTCTGTAGCAAAAGGTACTTCCGTCCTGATTCGTTTACTGGTTTCTCTCTGTCACACGCTTTCTCTCTCTTTCGCTATACCTTTTACTGTCTCTTCTGTTCCGCCTGTATGTGAGTAAGACTTGTTGCAAGTCTCAAGAAAAGCCAGTTAGGTTTTTCTCTTTTTCTTTGGATCTCCTGCATTGTGCGAGGGAGAGACATGGACTCATAACCATTCATAACTCCCAAACTCTTAATGGGCTTCAACCCTCCAAAAAGAAGGAAAGAAAGCCCCCCCTCCACTCCTCCTCAGCTTCAGTCTTTCTTCCCCCCATGGCTTTGTGTCAAAAAAGACTGTTGCTCGTTTGTGCAGGGAACAATGGTGAACAAGGCTGAATCTCTAGCGCTGAACAAAAGGAAGAAAACAGGTTTTTCATTCTGCGGAACATTAGATTCTGACACATTTTAGCATGGCAGTTTTTTTTTCTGTCCTGAGTGCAATGGCTAGGCTCTTTAAAAAGGACCACCTGTTGGCTAGCAGGCTGCTCTTCATTACGCGAGCAACTATTATCACAGAGAGAGGAGCTCCGCAGGGGAATTCTGAAGTTAACCCTGCCGGTCTGAGCCCGCACGCTTCCTGCCATGCAGCAGGAAGTCACACGCTCATGCTGGTACAATGCATCTACTTCAAGAGGTGTCTGGATGTACTTTTTGATTTTCCAAGTTGTAATGGAATGTAGGTGAATCAGCAAGGCATTTCATTAAATTATGTCTTGGCAATGAACATTTGTCTGACTTGTGTATCAGGAAGTACTACAGGAAAGATGTTTTTTGAATAGTCAATAGACAGGAGTCAAATTAATTTAACCCAGAGAAGCACAAAAATCTAAATCATTAACAGTTGTTATTCAAAAATTAACTATTAAGTTTTTTTTATTATTATTATTATTTTTAATGACAAGATGCACAAGTACATTACAGTGCCCACAGCTTTTAAACAATAACGTAGCATTTTGAAAAATATTGGAACACAAGGTTTGTTGGAATACAAATAAAAGAAATCAATCAACATAACACAAAATAAATACATAACAAATAGTCATAAAATCAACAAGAAATAGATCTAGAGAAAGAGAATAGAATAGAATAGAATAGAATAGAATACAGGCAGATATAAGCAAATATAAAATACACAATATGACAGGCACTGAGCATGTTCCAGAACATCCCGTGAAGACCGTGGGGCCTAAAAAGTATCAGCTCTTTGGTGTAATTTTTAGTTTTTGGTCTAATAATGCTTTATAATGGCAAAATATTTACAGCCAGACTCATATACATTTTACCAGAAGGTATCTGTGAAGTTGACCAGAAAAATATAAAAATGACATGTTTTGCATCACAATCCAGATCCAAATCAAATTTGCAAGTCTTAATTTTTTAATGAACAAAATGCTCCAAAATTTTCATCCATGATGATTCAGTTAATCAGAATACGTTTATTCTGGAATTCAAACCCATGACCTTTGCTAGCGCCATGCTCTACCAACTACTGGAACAGAATTAAAGATAAATATTTAAACCAAAATAATCTAGGGGGATATAAAAGCTAATTTGTCCCCTTTCTCAAGCACAATTCAAACTGAAATGAAAGGCAATATATTTGGAAACCTTTGACCATACATGCACAGATGCTGCCCAAGCAGAGTCAAATATAACATCCTTCCAAACAGCCAAAGGGCTGTGTGGCAGTGTCTAGGCTCGCTGGGGTTAAAATGTGGCAGTTATATTGCCAGGATGGAGCAGCGGGAGCCGAATTCAGGCAATTACAATCAAGTCAGGGCGCAGTTAGAGCGTGGGCCTGGAACATGAGTAGGATGCTGATGAGACACTTAGCCACACAGCCTCAGCCATTGGCCCTCTCCGCTGACTGCCAACCCCCCCTGCTGGACGGCCTTAGATCCCTGCATCCCATACTTGCACATACTCTCTCACGTTCAGCCAGGAGTGCATCTGTGTCATTGAAAATCATAAATATGCGACGTAAGGGCTGCTCTGGTTGACTATGTGGAGGTGGACATTTGTATATTATCCTCTCAAACGGCTGACTTACGTTTTTATATCAAACATGAAACACTTGACGACTCATGTCATGATTTAGCAATTATTTACACAATTTTCCCTGTAAAGAAATGTATTAGTCATGCAGGAAACAGTATAATTGGCTTTCACATAATCAAGAGAGTCGCACAACTCATATTGTGACCTTGCGAAAACATGCTGCAAGGAGTCTTTCCAACTTAAAAGAAGCAAGCTTTTCAAAGAGCATGTACACCTACACTCATGCTCCAACACAAATACACTCTTGAACATCGATGCATTAGGTTGCACACCTGAGGCCTGCGCCTGCCCTGTGTGAGCTCTAATCTAGGGTCCATTCATCAGAGTGGGCCCGTCTGACACACTTAGGCGAGAGGTGGGGGTGTGTTCCTCATCCTGATTACTCCAACCCATCCCAGCTTCACTCCGGCCTCCTGCAACGCCAGCATCTACACAAATCACTTTTGCCCTCCTTCTGGTGGCAGAGTCACTGTGCATTGAGAGGAAGACACCTGAAAGCAATTAGGAGCTCAACCGTAGCTTGGAACTGGTGACTTTTCGAGAGCTTTTCAAACTTTTTTCCCCCCACTGGTTGATGTTTTTGTCGTGCAAAGACACAAACCTGATTCCGAGGCACTTGAGATGCTCTGGAGCCCAGCTGCTTCAAAATAAAATGGGATATTTTTAGTAATCGCACGAGGAAAAGCATAACTTCAACACAACATTCTCCTAGATTCCTGAAGCTTGTAGCTGCTGAAATGCAAAACGGTGCATTGCAAGTTTCTCCCGTGGCATGGAAACCTCATTTTGCTGCGTCTAAGCTGTAATCCACATAAAATATGTTTCCGCATGTCTCATGTCTCAGCAGAGCTCTGTTTTAGGCTAGATTGCTAGTTAGACACCACAATTTACCCGTGGCTTTCTCTCACTTGATGCTTTGGAAGCCACTTCCCATCTGTATTGTCGACTTGGGGGTTTTGTTGTCCTGAACCACCTCTTGCCCAATTTCTCTCGTAATGGCTGTTTTTTAACAGCGCTTTATCTTCCCCCCTGGATCCCAGGCGCTGGTCTTGGCGACTCCATTCTTTCAAATTATTCAATTTTTGCACAGAGAGAGAAATTGGATTGTGTTGATCCCGTTTTTGCAGCGGGGAAGGTGGCCATAGCATTATCCTCGGTTTACACTGGTGACGGAGAGGCAATCACACAGAGGCCTCGCTCTGACACAAACACTCCAGCCTTTGGACGAGGAAATTACACCACAATAAGCTTGTTCTCTGTGTTTCGAGGTCAGAAACTGCCTCACAAACACGCATACACACACACACACAGGAGTCATAGTGTGATGTGATCACCTGCTGAAAGGCATTATCCATATCACTAGTTGTCTCATTTATTTTCTCATTTTGTTCAGTCAAGTGTATTTTCTGTGAAGTCAATAAAGTGAATAACGTTAGTTGAGGGAAACTGATAACATTTGTATGAAGCAGTTTCACCTCTATCAAGGTCTTCTAGTTTAAAAGCAAATGTTTAAATTTTCTCTCTCAAAAAAAATGGTGGTTTAAAACTCGCTGTGCAATGGTAGGGTGTTGCCAGGGTGTCGATATGTGGTTATTACTGGTCCAAGTCAAAAGAGCATAGTCTGGTCCCTACATAAGTAAGTCTATGGGAATTTTTTCACCTGGCTTGTTAAAAAAAATGTGTCCAATTGCTTCAAGAAGTAATAGAACACCTCTCCTCAAAAAGTCACATGATTTCAGCTATCATTCAAGGGCGGAATGGGTTATGCACCAAAGTTTAAGGTTTTGTTTGTTAACCCTAAAAGTCTGTGCACTAAAGATTGTTAACTATAATGATAACTAACTATAATAACTGTATTAGAGTCCACACCGGTTTATTCTAAAGTCAGATGACTTCTGATTGGTTGTCAGGTTTAAAAAAAACAATCTGAAAGTTATTCCAAGTTTTTTTCTTCACAATTTTCCACTTGTTAAGTCATGATGTATAGAATACTGTTTCCTGGTCCAAGCCTCTAGTAAGAATACTATCTCAAAAGCTGTTTATGAGCACTATTTTTATAGCACACATTTAAGCTGAGCAATGTACACTACAGTCTCCAGGCTGACTGTGTCCTGGACACCAATATTTTAAAGGGGTCATATGATGTTGCTAAAAATACCATTATTTTGTGTATTTGGTGTAATGAAATGTGTTTATGCGGTTCAAAAAACACATTATTTTCCACATACTGTACATTATTGTTTCTCCTCTATGCCCCGCCTTTCTGAAACGCGTCGATTTTTACAAAGCTCATCGGTCTGAAAAGCGAGGTGTGCTCTGATTGGCCAGCTATCCAGTGCGTTGTGATTGGCCGAATACCTCAAGTGTGTGACGGAAATGTTACGCCCCTTGCCATATTGTGATGTCTTGTCCCGGCCGGAGCGACAAGACAAAAACATTCAAACCCATTATAAACGAGGCATTTGTTGCATCCAGTGGGGACATAATTACTAATTATAATGACTTATACTGTCAAAGGAAAAATTGAAATCGCATCATATGACCCCTTTAACTTTTCAGAAATGATGAGTCTGGCCAGCTGAGGTTCCGTTATGTGGTTGGGATCATGGGCTTGTGGTAGTACTATACTACACTGTGAGTGTATATTATCACAGTTTGTTGGTTGCTTTTGGGATCTGAAGGAGCATTTGGACCTGGAAACCATGGCACATGCATCAAACTTAACCAGTTATAGATGTGGTGCGGACTACAATATTCTCTTAGAGTTAGACCAATTTTTAAAGCTATACGAGTAGTAATTAATATACTTGTTGTGAACTGACCTTAAGTATGAACAACAGTGATGTTGGTCTAAATGATGTTCGTGTTGTACTACTCGCGTCCAGACAAAACTGGATTTAGACTCAAGTCCAACTCAAGTCTGAGTCCAAGACCATATTTGCAGGAGCATTTGGACTCAGGACTTGCACTCTAGAACTTGACTATAGAAGATATGGTCTTGGACTCGGACTTGAGATGCATTTGAGTACTACAAAACTGCCCAACACTAATAATTTGCAGATATGCTGCATGACCATGTAAAGGTATCGATCTCAAACGACAGACATTTTGGAATATTCTGTAGACTGAAACTCACAGATCACAGACTAGACAGCTTTGCCTTATTTAGAGTGTTATATATTCAGTGCAATACACTGCACATTGAAAACAGTATGAGGAAATACCGCTGGAGCTATTACACAAATGAAGACAAGCAGATGAATGTGTACCGCCACATAAAAAACAATCCATTAACATTCATTGTGTCAACCACCCAGTTGAATCTGGGGATCAGGCGAAGCTCTTTGTGCAAGAGCCCTGACCCCCCACTATTTACACACAGAGAGACGGCCCAGCTGATACCACCCCAACAGCACTACCTTACACATACAGACCTGTCATTACCACCCCGCCTTCTCTCTCCACACCGCACAGCCGCCCATTTCCACAAGAGACCTTAATCTCTACTCCAATAGGCAACTCCTGTTAAACTCCTTGACTTGCCGAGCCACGCAGGAGACACACCGGACCCATGAATAATCTACGGTGGAAGAGAAGTGCTAAACAAATCACAATTCTGAAATCAAAATAACAAATTACAAACGCAAATCAATAGCACGCTATTTACGCCGAGGCCGAGACAAGCATGTGCCACAACAGGTCATTTATGCTTGCGATTGCTTGCAGATTAGAGTTGAGATTAGAATTTCAGAGACGGACGGGGCGGAGGGGGTCTGTGCGCAAGATGGAAGGAAAAACCAAGGGCTGCAGAGAAGAAGAAATTAGAATAGAGACACAGAGACACATGTGGGCTTCTAGATAGTTAATTAGCTGGCTTTCATTTTCCTCGCTAAAGAAACGCTCCTGAGCACAGAAAAAAACACATCATGCTCTCTTTTGTACGCCGAGAGCGCACGCGTCACACACACACACACACACGAGCGCACACCTACGGATACAAGGACCGAACCCAATTTCATCTGCAAGGGGCAGAAATCAATCTCATATCTCTCTAGTTAATCCGCAATGGCTCTCCACAGATCCTGACACTAATAAGGTATTGAGCAGGTGAGGCCAAGGGATGCAGGGAAACAGGCAGCCCGGAGGAGGAGGGGGGCCGAGTCTGGCTCTATTCCAGTTCAATTATGTGACTTGTGTACAGGAGAAGTGGAGTGTAGGAGACAGAAGAGAATGAGAGAGAGCGAAAGAGAAAGAGGAACAGGAAAGCATAGAGAAGAAGGGCCACGAGATGAGAGACAGAGGAGGAGAGCTAGGTGAAAGACTTTAGAGAAGGGGGTTGAGAAAGGCATGTAAGGTTGGTGGAGAAGGAGAGAAAGAATGAGGACGACCCGAAGAGGGGGGGGTGGGGGGTTAAAATCGATCCCATCTGTGGTATGACGGTTAATTAAAGCAGCTCTCGAGTAGACTAAGGATGAGAGGTTTGGCTGGGATCCTGCAGGCAGGGCTCTGATTGCTCCGAGAATGGCTGCTTTCTCGGCTTTGAGAGCGGTCGGTAGGCTTTTTTTTTTGTACATGATATACTAAATGCTTATGAGATCCATGTTTAACTGAAACTAATTAATAGCAAATAGTATAAATTTACTCTTTTTGTGATTTGAACATTTAAGTATGTAATTTTTTTCTCTGAGAAGGAATTCCCTTTATGTGTATATCAGACTATATTTTGGTTTGAGATGCATTTCCTTTACAAATCGATGAGTTTTGTAAGCTGGCCTTTCAGCATTGTTAATGTTATTTGAATGCACAAAAGCCTGACTGTCCATGAGGTGCCTATTCGTACGACAAAAGACATGATCAGCATTATCATGTCAAGATTAGCCAACCAATATACATCCGATCCACACCAAAACAGACAATAGCAAGATTTAGAGGTTTAAGTTAGAGCATGTCTACTGGTTAATCTACTTATTCATTAACTTTCTACTGTTGAAGTGACAGGCGAGCTGGTGACCACCCACCTTTGCACTGTATTCTGTGCTCTACTACCATTTCTGCACTCAAAATTATGTTATCTTTTACTCACTTTCACCCATACAACTTTCTTTCCCTGAAGGAGAAGTTGAGAAAAATGTAATAGCCGCTCTGTTCCATGCTAATGAATATGGACAAGAGCTGTCAAGCTTAAAAAAAAGGATGCAAAACCACCATACACTCTCAAAAATGAACGTTTCCTAAAGGGGTGTTTGCAGTGATGCCAAAGAAGAACGTGTTTTTTGGTTCCTCAAAGAATCTTTCAGTGAGCAGTTCTTAGAAGAACCATTGTTCTTGAATCCCAAGAAACTAGAAAAGAAGAGGACTATTTTCTTATGAAGTGACAGCAAACCACGCAGATTAATTTGTGATCAAACTCTTCATGTTGCAGAAGTGTGGAAATAGAGCACATCCCTTCACAGGTGTATGAATTATGTATATAGAGATTTGATGGGTGTGAAAGAGAGCATGTCTGATTGAAATCCCGTATGTCGCACATTATGCCGTCTCCTCGCTCCCTCCGCGTGCAACGTCAGGGTCAGAGCCCCGCGCTAATTTGCGAAGGGCCAACTGCTTGTGAGGGAAATGAGAAAATTATACATTCCAGCAGGAATCAGCTGTGGTTCTTCAGGATCCATGCACTATGCCGTCTGCAGCCGGCTTTATGTGGCAGACACCTGCCAGCTTCTTAATGGCATGAATCTACATGCCTGAAACTCATATACAAACACGCCCACACCTAGAAGTACATCAAGAGCAATTACCACATCAAAAGCCTGAGCTGAGAAATGTGATGTATCTCAACACTTCATGCAGCAGCATGTAACTGAAGCTGTGGAATAGTATGTTTTAAATGGTATGTTTCTGCTAGAAAATTGAGCTAAATGGTCTGGTTGAATACTTGAAACTAGCATAGCTATCTATCAAAAACAACACAATGTGATTAAACATCTAACAATGTCCATTTGAATGTGTATGGCTATAGCAGCAATGTTTTTAGGATGATGTACAAAAAAACAGAAAAGGTTTTCTTTTGCATTTTTGAAAAGTTTCGCGTACAGATGTATCTCAACAATTCATGCAGCAGCATGTAACTGAAGCTGTGGAATAGTATGTTTTAAATGGTATGTTTCTGCTAGAAAATTTAGCTAAATGGTCTGGTTGAATACTTAAAACTAGCATAGCTATCTATCAAAAACAACACAATGTGATTAAACATCTAACAATGTCCATTTGAATGTGTATGGCTATAGCAGCAATGTTTTTAGGATGATGTACAAAAAAACAGAAAAGGTTTTCTTTTGCATTTTTGAAAAGTTTCGCGTACAGGTGACAACATTGTCAAAACAATCCCTGTTTACACTGATCCACAAAAACTTCTAAAAGCACTGTATTATGCATGCAAGGCCAGCAGCTGGCAATGTCACTTTGTAAAGAAACACCACACATCTCCACCTCCACACATACCTATAGAATGAACACGTAATATGCATACACATGACGTCAGTTTTCACAATTTCACATTTTTTTGTTTACATAACAAAGCTTTTTCAGACCCCCAAAATGCTGTTGTCCTGTAAATGAACAGCCAAAACACGTCAAACATTTGCACGTCTCCATGTCTGTTAAGGAGCGCTTCATCTGTGTACAAACATCTGATAAACATCTTTTAAAAAAATCAGTTTTACATACATTCTAAATCACAAAAATCTTAAAGATACTTTCTGAACGTCTATGTAACATCTGGCAGGACACATCCTAGAGACGCATATGAGCAAACACTCTAAAAAGTATGTCTCTTCCAGATGTAATCTCAAACATCAAATAGGTGTCTCTGAGATGTACGTGTGCTATCAGGGTTCGAGCTAAAATCTGCAGGATTTTGTCTCTCCTTGAGCAGGATTGGGCAATTTAACAGCATGCTAATAAACACCGCTGCTGAAAAAAAATAATTCTAAAATACATAGGTACACAATCTATTTAGCCTCACTAATTGACTAGTCAGTTATTAACTGACAAGCCAGACATTGTCAAGTAGTTGTGGGGGATGGTATACAGTCAGCTGGTCATAACAGCTAAAGCACGATGCTAATTAAAGCCCTGTTGCTTAAAATATCAATATAAAAAAACACATGAAAAACCTACACAAATTACCCAAGTTCGCTAATTGTGAATGCTTACTGTGTATTTCTACTAAAATCTCAGTAGACATAACAATTTAGTGTAACAATTAAATTTTCGAACAAATTAGTTGCCAGACTAGTCGACAAGTCAACCAGTGTGACCCATCCCTAGTAACTAGCAATAGGGCATCACGAAATAATCCTCTACACAAACGTGAATCCTCTAAGAGCTTATTTCGCAGTAGTGATCGGCTGACTACACATTACCCCTTACGTAGGATACCAGACATCGAAAGCTTTACCTTAAAAGGCTGACAGTAGAAATGTGTTTGACCCAAATGAAAGTTCATGTTAGAGGTCATCACAAGCTTCAACTCTAACAACGATTAACTCTTTCTTATATGCTTGAGATAAGTTCCCACTTGAGTTGCCGCTCCTGAGCAAGGGCCATGTCTGTCTACAGTATGCGAGCGGAGAAAAGAACATGCAGCACCATTTCACCAAGTGGAAGAGTGGAGAGGTCTTCAGGGAGGATTTTAAGAGGAGAAAAGCACTAAGTCGAGCATGGGGTGAGCGTTGAGCATTCTCGAAAGGGCATAGCACTCTATTTGCACACTCACAATATTAATTGTCACTTCCGTTGCTTTTAATTGCCGAGTTTTTCACCCTTGCGTGCCATTTAACCCAGTGCACTGATCCCTCCTTTAGATACTTACGGGTTGCTAAGACAACGAAGGATCTGAGCAACACAGCATTCTGGCTTTCCTTCAGCTCTCGACCAGAAACAAATAAACACGCGTGTACAATTTGACCCTCAATTTGTGTTTCACACAGTTCACTGTGTGATATTTCTCATGGGCTTTCTTCTTAATTAATAGCACTTTACAAATGTACAAAACATGTTTTTTAAAAACATATGCAGTCTTCAATCACCTTCTAGCATTACCTCTTGGTGAACTAAACTACCACAAAATAACTGGCCAATAATTCACCCTAAAGGTGACATTCCTCCTGGCCACAGTCACACCCTACAAACATCTATACAACAAAGCCTTACCCCGTCTTTCTTTTGCTCTCTCTCGCTGGTTTACTGGAGGGAGGCTGATAATCTTGAGCAAACATCATTAACTGTTTGCTCCTATCGGCCGCAGAGAGTGTGGCAGTGACTCTTTTGTGCTGCTATCAGGAGTTTAAAGAGGTTTCATGCCATAAAGCAGTACCAGTCCTTTCAAGTGGCGATTCACCCACTGACCTCTCCTGCACATGGATCAGAAATTAAAGTCTGAGCCTCTAAACACGGCTGAGATTAGAAAGTATATCCGCAGACCACAGGAAGTCTCAGAGTTCAGTATCCTGTCCAGCTCCAGAGTAACAGAAATGAGGGTTGATTTGTGGAGAGAAAATGTACTCGGCTGTTTGGCCTGAGCTAACACAGGTCAGAGGAGCCCACAGCCGAGATTAAAGGAGGTGATTTAAGAGAGAGTCGACCTGTCTCACTTCCTGCACAGGTCTGACATCAACGCACACACATGCACACACACCTACTTAACACAAAAGGAAAGAAACTGCTTTAAAAACCCATTTATAAATGTAAACATATTTTGTAGGTAATCCACTACATTTAGCACGTACAGTAGCTCTGTTTTAAAACTTAGTGAGCAGTCTTGATGTCTACTATCTACATAGGCAAGCTGCCTTCTAAGTTAAATGGAACCTCATGTGTGACTTACTGGAACACAATATTTAGCTTTCTTCACATGCGGTGCTAAGCTCACAACATGATAATCTAATCACAGATGTCTGTACATAGATACTTCATTCGACTGCTTCAGACATACAGTATCAATGCATCTGCCATCTTGGAACAGTCAACATTTCAAATGCTGTCATCACAGTAAAATCCAATGCGTTTTTCAACAATCCAAATCTCTGAGATTTAAATTCCCAAAGAAATTGGTTAACCTTTCCCAGGTGAGAAATGTTTATAATCATTTCACTGATTTCGAAGCTAAGAGCAATTTGAATGTAAGGTTTTCTGATGATCAATAATATTTAAGAGATTTAACCAATAGCACATGCAGAATCATCTAACAGTAATGCTAAACTAAATCCTATGAAAAGCAAGCAATGCCATTAGCATCTCGCTCAAAAATGACCAAAGAGTTTCGATATTTTTCCTATTTAAAACTTGACTGCAATGATATTACGCAGTGCCTGAAAATAGTCCCCAGCTAGGTAACTTCCAATAAGCCTATTTTCAGGCGCTGCGTAATATCATTGCGCCTGCTGCACCATAGATCCAGCATAATTCCTTCCTTTTGGAACAGCATTTGTGTTGTGAACGGTAATGCCTCAAAACGCTTTCTAGGTTGGCTGTGGAACAGAACCTGCATTCTGTGCTAAAGTGCACATGCTCATATATCATCACGTTCACAACACAATTTATCTGCCTCTGATCTGACCTCCATCAAAAAGGTCAAGGAGAAGTATACATCTGATTGTCCATCATAGACACCACAGCAAAGAGAAAAAAGACCCAGTGACAGACGGTGAGGGAGGGTTAGAGGAAGTGTAGGTCTGATCACAACCCCTACAGTGGTGAGTAAATACAGTCTAATGGCCACTGATTAATTCTTCATTGCTCTCATCGGCCCAGTAAAGAGAGATGTAACGACCTGCCTGTGTCTGTCATTCTCTTCTTCTCCCTCTCCCGCTCAATTTCTGATTATAAATTAAAAGGGATTGTAAATGGTGTAATGCTGGTTTGAGGTTCCTGATTGCTGTATTTGATTAGAGAATGTCAGTGCACGCATTTTTCCCTCTCTCTTGCACTTCAATAGCTGCAACACTCAGCAATGCACAAAGAACACAATGGACCAACTGCTTAACACTACCAACTAAACCATAACTAGCACTAGCTGCAATCAAACACATTCTTTTAGCCTCCCTTTTCTCTTTTGGCTCGTTTTCTCTCAGCACGGCTCTTTGGTGACTTTTAGGAGTTTGTTTCAGGTGTGCAAAACACCAACAAGTGAAAATCACCACAAATAAAATCTGTTAAAAAGAGGTTGAGAGAACTACACTTTTATGGTAGCATTATCATATTAGCCCAAATATGTAATAATCAAATACATTAGGATGGGGATGTATAAAATAAAAAATATACAAAATGTGTTTTGTTTCTTTTTGTATAAAATTCAAATAAAGCAAAAAGGGACCTTGTAGGCAGTGCTCCGAACAGAGCTTCAGGTTCAATAGGACATCAGTTTTTACTCAGACTGAACCTTATTTATCAATACTTTTAGATACTGAATCCGATTTATTCATAATACCATTTCTCTTGATTTGTCTTTTAGGAGTTTGTTTCAGGTGTGCAAAACACCAACAAGTGAAAATCACCAGCAATTAAAAAGCATTCACTCATGCAGGTATGAGGAACGTACAACCCTTTGTCTCTCTCCATTATGGTGATGTGTTTTTTCTCCCAGCATATAGTGTCAGGTGTTTTATTATAATAGGTTTTCAGAAAGATTTTAAAAAGGATTCAGAGAGGAGGGTGATGATGCCAGATGCAGTGACAGCTTAAATTATTGTTTAAAAAGTAAATGTTAGTACTTTTTAGAGTGAAATATAGTAACGCCTTTCAAAGGAAAGGGGGATATAAAACGCTTTTTAACAACTTAGTATTTTTAAATAAGAATAAATATGGTATATGTTCTAATTTTGAGAATGAATATAAATATGATATGAGATATATAAATATATGCATTCAAAAGTTCAGGGTCAGTAAGATTTATTTCTTAAAATTGATTCAGCAAGGATGAATTAAATTAATGTAACAAAAGATTTCTATCTCAAATAAATGCTGTTGTTATGATTATACACTTTCTTTATCAAAGAATCCTGAGAAAAAAAAAAGTATAAAATTTCCACAAAAATATTAAGCACCACAACTGTTTTCAACATGATGTTGATAAACATGATAAAAATAACAAATGTTTTTGGGGTTTCTTGTATCAGCATATTATAAGGATTTCTGAAGGATCATGTGATGCTGAAGAAGACTGGAGTAATGATGCTGAAAATTCAGATTTGCCATCACATGAATAAATTACATTTTAAAATATATTAAAATAGAAAACAGTTATTTAGAATTGTCACAATATTTGACAAAATTAATGTTAAAAAATTAAAGTAAAATCGAAACTCAATTAGTTTGATCAAATGTATGTGAATATGTGATTTCTACCAAAGGGTTTTGACAAACACTTTTCTTATTACCAACAATGATCATACTAACATAAAGGGATAGTTCACCCGAAAATGAAAATTACCCCATGATTTACTCACCCTCAAGCCATCCTAGGTGTATATGACTTTCTTCTTTCAGACGAATACAATCTGAGTTATATTAAAAAAATGTCCTTGCTCTTCCAAGGTTTATAATGGCATGCAGTGAATGGTGGTCGAGATTTTGAAGCAACATAAAGTGCATCCATCCATCATAAAAGTTCTCCACACGACTCCGGGGGGTTAATAAAGGCCTCCTGAAGCAAAGCGATGCGTTTGTGTAAGAAAAATATCCATATTTACAACTTTATAAACCGTAATCTCTGGCTTCAGCTAACTGTCGTACGCGCGTTCATGAGAGAGTGGCGTCCAGCGGATGACGTAGGACATAAGCATAGCGCAAGCTCCAGTGAGAATATGCTAGTCAAAACAAGTTTTGTTTACAGCAAAGGAAAACCAGTGTCCTCTTGGCTTATATTGAAATCCTCCAGCATTTTTATTTACAAATCCTCGTTTTGTACTTCTGATTCTGTGTTTTGTTTGGCTCTCTACTCTGCGCTTCCACGTTCATCGCTTCCGTGTTCGTCACCGCATTTGCAGTTTATAAAGTTGTGAATATGGATATTTTTCTTACACAAACGCATCTCTTCACTTCAGGAGGCCTTTATTAACCCCCCGGAGCCGTGTGGAGAACTTTTATGATGGATGGATGCACTTTATTTTGTTTCCAAATCTCGACCACCATTTACTGCCATTATAAAGCTTGGAAGAGCCATGACATTTTTTTATATAACTCCGACTGGATTCGTCTGAAAGAAGAAAGTCATATATACCTAGGATGGCTTGATGGTGAGTAAATCATGGGTTATTTTCATTTTTGGGTGAACAATCCCTTTAATTACCAAAGATAGAAATTATTTTTTGGAAGTTGCATTCAAAATCCATTTGGCTCTCATGTTTGAAGGAGGCTGATGCTTCTGATTTCTATTTTTGGTGTTCAATCCCGAAAACACTGCCTGTGAATGTCCCCTAAGCCACGTTAGTACGCTCCGCACCTCTCTTTCTTTCTTTCTGTCTCTCTGGCCCCTCTGCCCTCAGTCTCGTTCGTCCATTGGAGGGTGGAAAAAGAATTTCTGTCCCTTTCTTTCCATTGCATTTACTCGTGGCCGGGGTCATTCCACAGCGCCGTATAGTGAGGTGGGGGAGAAGACACTGGTAATAGGACCATCAGCACCAATCGTGACACACACACATATATGCTCACTGCCTGCCACAGGGTCAGATCAGGTGTGCACAAACGTAAATCAATTCTCCTGTACAATCTGAAGAAAAAAGCCACCCAAGGACATTTTCCCATCTGCAAGTAGGCACAAAGAACAGGAACAGAAATCGTCAGGACAGGAACTAGAAAGGCCTGATATTATGCCATCGAGGTCATCAAAAAAATAAATAAAATTAAGGTGGCTCGATCAAAAGATTTTGAGAAGGAAAGGAAGGAGCACAAGGTGCTTTCTCCCACCAGTGAGACTCAAGAAACCTCTCTACAACTTCACAGCATGAAGAAAAAGCTCTCGACGGAGCACAAGGTTACACGAGGATGGGTCTGAAGAGGATGGGAAAAGGGAAGCTCAAGGTGAGGATGTAGGAGAAGGAGTGAAGGAGGGTGTTAAAGGGGTCCTGTTGTTGGGGGATGCTTTGTGTCAGGCCTCTTGCATTATGTTGTTGACTCTCTCCCTTGGAAGGGCTGGATAATGGGCCTCAGGGTGCAGGCCAGGAAAAATGCCCCGCTGAAGAAAGTCAGGAGGGGGTGGAAGGTAAAAGGGAGAGTTTGAGCAGCTCATTCTCTCAAGACTCCTGATATCCATGGCTGCATTTTCCTACCGGTGTCTTCCTCAAGCCCCTTTCTCTTTCTTCTCTGCCTGTCTCCTTAACCCTGTGCCTCATCAAACCTCTTATATGTGTCAGTCGTTCTGTGAGAGCTGAAAAGCAGTCTCTTTAGCTGGAAAGTAGGAACAGATGAGCGGCTCTATGCAAGTGTGTGAATACAATGTTAACACTGAAAACTCATACTTTTATTAAGCAAGTATGCATTAAATTGATCAAAAGTGACATTAAAGCCATTTATAATGTTACTGACACACACACACACATGCACAGTTTTTTTTAGTCTAGGGCCGCACAATACACCAACATTAAATACAGATTCCGATATTGCTTAGTGTTATTTTCGAATCACAAAGGCTGTGATTTAATTATATAAACATGAGCTACGTGTTTTGAAGTGCAGGTGTAATAACTGTAAGCAGAAGACACTAACCAGTTTTCAATTACAGCTTCCGTTAAAACACTGTGTTACAATGTGCCCCGCTATTATTAGAACTCTGCTATGACATTAGCAATGTAATTTACATTAATTACGTTAATATGAATTTGAATGAGAAACCACGAGAAACAAGTGAATAAAGACTGAGAGTCAATGTTCGGTGTTCAGAAATTATTATTTAAAGAAATATAAAGCATTTCGGCTTGTCTATTTGTCTGTTCTGTGAGAGCTGAGTGGAGTTATGCTGTTTAGCTGTGTGTTGCGATCAGGGCTGTCCCAAGCATGGGGCCCTGGTTGCAACATATTTATTTTTAATTATTAAAAAACGCCATTATTTCATTTGAAAAAGTTGATAATTTTATTTTGAGTCAAATAAATGAGTCTACTCCACCAATATACTGTTATAAGCATGAGCCCGTCAGACTGGTCGTGGCGGCGGTGTTGCAACAATATATAGTGTATCGTAAAAAGCGCTATACAAATAAACTTGAATTGAATGTAATTGAATCATTTTATTTTGACAAAATATTTTAGTTTGTCTTGTTTTGTTTTTTTTCATTAGATCAGATTACATTTTAAGATGTCATATGGTCATGTTACAACATGCCCCTCAGATGTTGCAATGTGCCCCAACTATGGGTCATGTTGTCACATTTCACTTCCATTTTAGGGGTTTAAATAAAATTAAAAGTATACACTGTAATTATGAAACAAAACCATGTGTTTGTTCTAAAGATGTGTGAAACTTTAAATCCCATGTGGATTTACACAAACAGAGAAAGTCAAAAAGTGTTAGGTTGTGCTCCGCTCTCCGCTGCATGCGGAACACCTTGATGCAGTTTAACAACACTTGCAGTGCGGATTACAGTTCATATCCGCACCGGAGTGAGCGTGTTTAGAGTTTTTATGGACATATTTCATATACTCTTTAACGTCTGTAAATGAAGAAATTAAAACGTTAATATTAGTAGTGAAAATATACAGTTGTATTATAAAATACAATGGTTATTTTTCTTAAATACTCAATTTCTGTCTTATCAAACTTTTAATTAAGATTAAACTTATAGTAATGTCCATTGTTGATTGTTCTCTAATCTCAAATATTTTGGTGGGTCCTGAAATAGATTATACTTGTCTAGGTGGGTCCTGGAATGGAAAAATATGGGAACCCCTGCGCTACTATCATACGCTAAACGAGGATCACACACTAACAGACTTTTCAAGTCATTCAGAAAAACAACACACAGAAGCTTGCATCTCATTACTAGGAGACGCATGACCAAAAAAAAAAAAAAAAAAACTTTGAACATTACAATGCACATGATAACTTTCATTAACTCTACAAGAAGTATCGACTTCAACAGCTTACTCTTCAACAGCGATGCTAGAGCTACCACAAAAACTGAAGTTCAAATGGCCCATGGTGATATGGGAGCTGGGTAGTAACTGATTACATCTGGATTACGTAATCTGATTCCAAAAATCAAGCACTCGTAGTTACAGTATATTACATCATATAATGCTCATAATCATTTAAATTTTCCTTACTGTGTCATATTATTTAGCTTTGAATATATTCACAATCTATAATGGCCATGTAAAAAAATTGCAATCCATGCTTCTGAACTTTGGGGGGAAAGGCACCTCTCAAGCAATTAGACCATGTATGAAACAAAGGTATTCCCAAACATTTTTGTCAGCCAAACCCCTTTTTTACTTGAAATGTCTCTGAAGAAGCTAATATTTCAATAATTTAACAACACATTTGCATGTTTACAGGTCAATGTCCCTTAATGGTCACACTGACATGCAGGAAAACAAATTAAATATTTAAATATTTTTAGTGTTCAAGTCTTTAAATTATTTTTATTTGTACATTTTTATTATTTAATTAATTATTAGCTTTCTATCAACTCAAAAACCTACTGCAGTTCTTACATTAAGGCTAGTTTGGGAAACCCTAATGCATCTTATAATGTGGATATCAAAAATGGAATATGTTTTTCTTTTTCTTTGCTTTTTTATATCAGTATGGTATCAGAATACATTACCTAAAATGAGTAACCTAGATTACATTACTAACTACAGTTTTCATAATGTAATCTATAATCAGTAATGGACTACAATTTGTAAGTAATCTACCCAGCTCTGCTAGCCAGGGATAGCTGTTTGTAATTTGTGCTGTAGGCTATCATTTCTTATGCACACAGGTGCAACTTTAGCCACATTTTATGGTCATTATATTAATATTGTATTCTTTCGTGTTTTGTTATTTGCATGTTCTTGCCAAACGATCAACGGTAATATGAGATTTAATAAGCTAGAAGATTTACAGGCTAACAGTATGCTAAGCTAGTATGGCGGCTAAAGAACTAGACATTTTTCATTTCACAATATGTAAAATCATTTTAAATACATATATGCATAGTTAAGCCACATACACACATTTCATGAATCAAATAGGCTTTCGAATCACAGAGTACCTATTAAAAGGCCTTTCAGCTAATGGCGGACTCACTTGTTCCTGACACTGGTTTTAGTTAACCAGGCTTACAATGTTGCTAGATGGCAATGGATATTAGTAAATATCTGATCCCACATATGCCATGACTGACCATGTCAGAATGGAGTATTGAGAGAGCCATGGAAAACAATGAAATATGCAACTGTTGATCTCCTTCCTACACCAAGCATACGAAGTTAATAAGGGCATTCAACGTACATGTTCAGGGCTTCAAGAGGAAGCATAAGAATAACGTTCGCACCTTCCTGCACGCAAACGCATCCCTTCCCAACCCCTCTGCACCCCATCCCTAAAAGTATAACCATAAACAAAATCAGAGGATACAGTAAGGTCTCTAATCAAGGCAATCAGTGCTGTTTTCAAACATGCACGGTGCACGAACAGCGAGCTGGGCTCATCTTTATCTGCGGTTTAATTACTTGTTTTTGCATTCTGATGGAGGAGGGTGATTGTGCCTTGTCACCTATTTCTGAAGATAAAGGACTAGCCAATTACTTTGTTTGGATGCTAATGATTGGGTTTCATTAGTGGCCGCTCTTAGCCCCCCTCACCCGTTAAATGAATGAATATGCTATGATTTCAATAATTGGAATTATGAAAATTGTTTTTAAAAAGACAACACGGGTATCATCAACTCTCCGCTGTGACATAATGTCATTTTAATTTCCATAATAGTTTTAATTGTCGGTGGCCCTGTTGCGCGTTAATCATTTAATTGTATTGTCTTTTTCCGTCGGCGACACCCACATCCATCCTCCCCTCAGCCACACCAAATCACAGTCAGAATTAGCCTGAGGAGTTGACAAAGGCCAGTTGAAGGTGCAATTTAAAAGTTTCAGAGATGGTTTTGACACCATCCGTGGCCCGAGTCAATGACGGTGCGAACTGAATTAGGATAAAAGGACCAAAGGAGAAGGTCAAGTGTCACCTCTAAACCCCAAGAATGATCCTGAAACAACTTTTGCATTATACAACATGACATCTGGCCTCCCACAAGTGTCGTATGTTCCATCTAGTGTAATGGCAATAAAAATGTAGATTCAGGTTGATTCAGAGGGTTAATTAGTACTTGAATCCTTAAACTCAGACGAAACTGTACGTCCACGTACACTCAATGAACACTTGTTGTTGCTAGCTCTTATAGGGACTTGTTTTCTTCGGGCTCCTGAAGGAATGCAGCCTTTTCTTTCTCCAAGCATTCATGAATGATGAACCTGAGGTGTGAAAAGTAGACAAATTACCAGCCTACACGGACCAGCACAATGAAAAAAGAAACATAGACATGTAAACCATTCAATTCCTGAACAAAGTGGCTGGAGCACAATCAACTGTAAATTACCTCTGAATCCAGGTCTGTTATCATCAGTGTGATGGAGACTGGTGGAAAAATAAAAGCCTTTGCTCAAACAAAGGACAAGCATCCCTAATGGTGATGTGGGTCAAGGCCCAGCGATGCCTTTGACAAGTGACAGAAAAGAATGCTTTAGGATTGCTCTCCAAGGCCAGTGTTTCTATAGACTAAAATAAAAGATTTCGTCTTTTTGTGCTATGAAGGTTACCGGGACACATCAGACAGAGAATGGACAGATTTATAGCATAATGTACACAAATCATAGGATCCATTAGTGCAGAAGTATATTTGCATAGTGCATAGAATCAATTAAAGGAGAGGTTTCAGGCAAGGCCAGGTAGGTTTATTTTTGTGATCAGAAACCCGAGTTTTTCCTTCATCTCCATGGAGATGGAGTCTGCCAGAACAAACGGCCACGATCAAAGGACACCGCTGAGGACGAGACCTCATTCACAGCCGAGCCAAGAACGAGGACGGATTTCAGGAAAAATGAAACATCCGTCTAAATCTAAAAGCGCAAAGCAATTAAAATGGCTACATATCTAAATGACATTTTAGTTTTGAATCAAACAGCATTGTCCATTTGTATTTTCTGAAATACAAAAAGAAAAAGAAAGAGAAGTGCTATTTTACATAAGTGACTAATACACCGTTCACACAGACTGTGAAGTGTTTCCACAGTTATCATAATTCTGTATATAATAATATATAACAATAATCAGGTTACATAAATCTTTTTTTTATATTTTCAATAAAAAAAATAATGTACACGTATTACACTATATTTAGTGTCATATTATGTTGACATTAAATTACAGAAAATTAGTTAATGCTGCTGCATAATAAAACGACTGAGGGCGTGACAGCAAATTTGACATCTTTCTCTCTTTTTCTCTCAATTTTTCAATATTTGTTTATCTCTGGTTCCCAGGGGTGGGGGGGGGGGTCACCTCTGAGAACTATAGAAATGTAAAAAGGGCCAAACGTAAATAAAATTGACCTTAAAAATTAAAATGTATTGTTATTATTATCATCAATAATTATTATTAATTTATATTATTATAATTATAATAATTAGTGGACAAACATAGATTGTGTCCCAATGTCATTCCAGTAAATTATTAATATAATAGCATTCATAATTGTACTATTATTAATTTTGATTTGATTAAATATTAAATTATATATAGTGTATTATTATTATTCTATTAATAACTGACTGGGGGAAAACACATTGGGGCACAAACTATGTTTATCCTCATGGCAAGTGAGCCTATTTAATGTATTTTTTTTTTTTTTTTTTACCTTATTTATATTTTTATGTTTTAACTTAAATTGAGCTTAATTTGAAGCATGGCCTTTAACGTCAACAACATAAGATATAGAACGGAAGTGTTGGAATACGGGAACCTTTATTTTAAATATTGATTTGCTTACTTACTTTTCTATCCTAACTATGCACCACTTCATCACCAATTTAAGTCAATGGCATTTCATTATTTGTATTTAGCACTGGTAATCCATGGCAGTATCCGAACAGGTTCATTTTTAAGTTGCAACCCACCACTGTTTTTATAAGGTCATGCATTGAGCAGTTCAGGAAGTAGTTTGGTTGACTTCCAATAGGCCCCAATGGAGTCAGCGAGCGTGTGACTGACAGCTTTAAGCAGCTCTCTAACCTCTCTCCTACATCTCTCAGTGTGCCAAAAAGGGGCGGTCAAGTGAGCCCCTCAAAACTGGAAAAAAGAGACATTCAGATGCAACCATGCAGAACACCTCACTGCCATGCCTCCTCAAGCAGAGACGTTTCTCTTGAGTGCAGGTCAGAATATGAGGATGTGAATATGGGTTAGGGTGGGGCAAAGTAAAGACAAGCTCTTTTCCCTGAAGTCTTCAAACCATCTTGAAGTCTCCTCGGGTAAATGAGAAACATCTCGGCAGCACAAACACACCCACCGACGTTCGAATTTACAACTGACGTTGACGGCGCAGTGCTGTAAAATCCTGTTTCTTCAATAGTTTAGAAACAGGTGTGCTTCTCTTAAAGCTTTTGAATGCCAATTCATGCATTGGAGTAGAAAGATCGAAAGACTGCAAGAGAGAGCGATGCCCATCAGGATCTACGGTAAAGGTACGACTTCTGAAGAGTAGACAGACTGGAGATGAGGATACTTGTGGTGCCCGTAGGACTCAAAAAGTGTGATAGAATGGACACAGAAGGTGGGGGAAGGGTGCTTTGGCCTCTGTGCTTGTGCAAGTACGCCACCTGCTGGATAGTAAGTGAACAACAGCTCGGGGCAACCATCTAGAAACCCACTTCTGCATGGTATCTTGAAATAAAACAGTAGTCATGGAATCATATGTTTCATCTCTCTCTCTCTCTCTCACACACACACACACACACATACAGTCACCTTGCCTCAGGGAGGCGGCCTCTATCAGGCTCCATTGTGTTTTGAGCACTGAAAGGCCCTTCTGGCAGGCTAAGGTAGAGAGAGAGGGTTAGAGGCCATACTAGAGAAGAGGGATGAGAGCGATTCAATCGCTCAACAAATGGACCAGGCTAATAGAGGCAGCCTCTGATCCTATCCGACGCACAGCTGGGGGCCTTCTAATAAGAAAGGATTGAAGAGGAGAGACGAGAGAAAGCGAGAGAGAAATGGAAGAGGAAAGGGTAAACAGGGACTGCTCTATTGGCCTAATTATGAAGCAGATATAATATTAAGGGTATAAGTTGATGCACTATTTAGACACTGAGACATAAGACGGTCTTACGTGGAGAAGCCCATTTCGATCCTGTAAGAGCTAATCAATGACTAAGAGACTAAATTACCATGGTAACTCTTTGGTTTCATTCAATGGACCATTGATATTAATGTTTTTGATGCTTTAATAAGCTGCAGTAACATGTGAGGCTGCAGTAACATGTGAGGTATTATTTGACATGGCATTATATATTTTACTGAAAAATACTGTAAGATAAATGGCCTTTGGAAGTAAAATCCATACATTCTCATAGAATTTACTGGGAAAAACGGTAAGATGACATTCCCAGAAGTCCCTGTGTGGCATCACATATGACTATGTTTTATAGGTATGTTTTTGTCTTATTTTTGTTTCAGTAATGTAGGGTGTTTTGTGTATGTTTTCTCATATTTAGTTAACATTTATTCCATTGTTTGTGTGTTACCTTATTGGTGTTTTGTATTTGTGTGTATGACCCTGTGCACCTTGGCCATGTTTTATGGACAGGCCAATTATGATGAATTCTGATTCATGTTACTTTATATTGTACCTTCTGTATTATAATGGTGGTTATCAGTACAATTTAAGGTTAATTTTGGTAGTTCAAGTTGTTTGCTACATTAACATTTTATCACTACTTCATTGCATATTTCATATATGGTTGTAAGTTGTCAAATATACAGGCACCAATACCCCATCCCATAATACCTGAAAAATTGTCACCATATATCTTATAGTGAATTTCACTAGAATTTTAAAGCTGTCGGGTTTTTTGCTGTAAATTAAACAGGATATTTTTTACTGTGTAATACTACTACTACTAATAATATAATATAATATAATATAATAATAATACTGTTATTTTAGTATAGTAACATATGCAGTATGCATACTGTGCACAGTATGCAGATTTGATCTATGCAATACTACAGAGCACACTGCCTAGTGTTTTGTATCCCATAATGCAGTGACTATCCATTTGCTGTGTGACAAATTAAACATAAGTAATATTCTGTGTTTAAAATATTTTGTGTGTTTGGTTATTTTTTTAATTTCTCCTGCTTTACTCAAAATGTAATTAAACTGCTAAGTGTTAAACAAAGTTAATTTAATTTAAAATAATATAATAATAAACAGTAGATAATTTATGATAAGTGATGATAAGTGCATTAAATACGTAATGTTATATCATGTGACAATGTTTAAAATGTATTATTGCATATTTATGGAACCCCATATTTTATATTAGATTTAACTATTAAGACGAGAGAATACATTAATACACAGTGGCCACAATAACAAAATTGATTGAACAAATTATTATAGCATGGCCACAATATAATAAGTCATGAGATGTCGCATGTTCATTATGATGTCACTATAACTTTGTTTATATATATATATATGTTCATAATGCCAGCAGTTAATCTCCCAGAGGTGAGTTAGGATCAAATACACGAGCAGAACATTAAATAATTCCTCTGAGACACACACACAGAAAGTCTGTCCCTCCCACTGTGTTTCCTTTGTGTTGGCCATTGTAACAGTTTTGTCCGGACATATGGAGTGGTTTAGGCCGCTGGGACCCCCAACGGCTCTGGCTTTGTGCCAGGGTCACAAAGGTTGCTGGGATTGTGTTCCAAGCTAAATCCCCCTTTCACTGACTCCAGATCAGAGTCTATAATGATCTGGGCGGTGCTGTACTGGGGTTAGAGTATGGCTGTGACACCCACAGGGTGGGAAGGGAGAGAGCGAGAGAGCAAGAGAGAGAGATGGACCCCCACGAGGGTAACATTCTTGTGTTTTGCGCTTGGCATCTCCAGACTCTCTTTTTAACTTGTAGTATCAATGGCCGGGACACACACACTCACTCCCACTGTTATAGCCACACACACACAAATCGCTTTCCACCTCATTTCCCAATTGCAGCCTGAGCAAACATTATAAAGAGGGAAGAGTGTGGGCACTGAAGAGAGCTAGTGTAATTGTAACAATAATGAAAGAGTTGTGAAGAGAGGCTCTTACTTCCTATGGCCCCTGCATACATCCTCATCTCCACACACTCACACACAGGGCTGTAGCCATCATTCTGACTGTGGACGGACGTGTCCTCTCAGCATTTGGACATTTCTACAGTTTCATGCTAGAAATTCAATATGGTGCCTATATGAAACATTAAATCAGAATTGACCCTGTTTGTTTTCTTACTATGTATGTTACATCAGTATGCAGTGTCAAAGGAATGATGTATGTAGAATAAAAAATATTTATAAACTTTCAGCCAGAATAACTTTTCCGCCTCTGAAACGACTTTTCATTTCTGCTGACATCACCATGCCCACCAAAAATCCACCATCGGTTTTTTTTTCTTTCATTTTTCATCACATTACAGAAGTTAAATAGGTTGTGAATGCTGTTCTTTGTTCGTCTTTAAAAGTGCAAATTTTTCACATTAAAAATGTTACTGAAATTATTAGTACTAATTGACAAATATGTCAACAATGATTGCACTCACATGACATGAAGTCTCAGTGGCCTTAAAAGGCTTTGTTTTGTTTTACTTTTTTTTTTTGTCACCTCTGGGTGGCAGCCATGTTGAGATCACATGACTAGCCAAATAGTACTCTATCTCTAAACACCCTATACATTTTGTGGATTTTTAAAAAATTATCATGTGACAAACATACCTGTGAAAAGAATATTAGTAAATACTTGTGTAATGCTGCATCCACACCAATAGGTGTCAGTATAAATTTCAAGAACCATATCAGCCGGCGAAACAACAGAAAAAAAACTAAGGCCCCGTCCAAAATCGCATACTTTCTGAATAAGTACTTCTTTTGAATAGGTATTTTTTTCACGACCATTAAAAAAGTGTCATGTTGTCATTATCAAGTGACTTTTGGCATCAGAGTTACCACTACCATTCACCATGTAAGATGGCAGCTGTCTCCTGACCATTAGCATTGCAAATGAGGTCAGAAGAGAGAGACCCTCAACCCAGCATTTAGGGGCCAGAGACTGGGTCTCAACAAGCCCCACAGACAGGCGTAGAGCGCCGTCCAGTTTTGTCAAAATGAAGGGTGACTGTTCAAGAGAGTAATTGGTCATTTGCAAAAAGTGCACGGCGTTTATTACATGATGCAAAAGGGGTCTGAACAGAAATGAACAATAAACGGAACTTCGGCAGTGTGTTGTTTCATGATTTTGTGGAAGTGTTTGTGAACAAAATAAATTGTGCTGTGCTGTGCATGGTGTGCACGATCTGTTCAAGATGTGTTATTTTGTGTTCCTGTTTATAAAAACATAATGTACTACAGTTCAGCACATTTTATGTTGCTGTGGTCGTCCATTGTAAAAATAAGCTTGTTGTGCGAGGCTCGTACGTTTTGAAAAAAATATATAGTATAGTGGCGCAGTTGTTCTCTCAAAGGCTGCACAGACCTCAACGGCCAGCATAGCAACTCACAGGTGATTGTTCTCCAAACCCTCAGCAAGCACTATTGTCATGGTAACCGGAAAGTGCTTCAGATCACAGAGGGCACAGACACACACAACCACACACACATCGCTGTCACACTCACACACACAGTCACAATAAACAAACTCCAGCGAAGTTTGGTGAGCCCCAAACACTCTTACTAATCAATGTTGATTAACTTTCCCTCTTAATGATACTTAATAGTTCGCCCAAAAATGAAAAGTCTGTCATCATTTATTCACCCACATATCATTCCAAATCTGTATGCAAGAAGATATTTTGAAGAATGTAGATAAGCAGTTTCGGTTCCCATTGACTTTCTTTGTATTTTTTGCCCACACTCTTAAAAATAAAGGTGCTTCACGATGCCATAGAAGAACCTTTTTGTCTAAATAGTTCCATAAAGAACCTTAACATCTGAAGAACCTTTCTGTTTCACAAAAGGCTCTTTGTGGCAGGCAAAGGTTCTTCAGATTTTAAAAAGTTAAGAAAGACCTTTGACCGAATGGTTCATTGTGGAACCAAAAATGGTTCTTCTATGGCATCGCTGTGAAGAACCGTTTGAAGCACCTTTATTTTTAAGAGTGCATGCACTAGAAGTCAATGGGAACCGAAACTATTTCGTTAACAACGTTCTTCAAAATGTCTTCTTTTGTGTTCCACAGACGAAAAAAAGCCATACAGGGTTGGAACAACAACAAAATTTTACATTTTGGATGGACTATCCCTTTAAGGCTCTCAGATAGTCAGATTTGTTGCATAAAAGGTTCTAGTAAATACTTTTTGTACAAGCCATTGTCAAATGCACACTTTAATAATCTATAATAATATTTTTAGATTTGGCTGTCACGTCCTCCAGAGGCCCAAACTCCTTAAAACAACACCAGAGTCCACACAAATGACTTTCATTCAAATTCATGGCATGGATCAGTGAAATTGTTGACCTCAAATTACATGGCTAATATATTCCAATTGGGTAGACACTCAAATCCACATGCACAGAGACATAAAGAGAAGCTGAAAGCACAACAGATTTACACTGCTGTCCTCACTGATGCTGTAACACCAACTCACAAAGAGCAATGGGCTAATTCTGATTAAATGCATCGCTTTTTATGTGAATATTTATCCGTAGTAAAGAAAAAGAAAGCAATGTGAAACTTTTTAGATACTTTGCGGTGTGTGTCTGCATGAGTGCAGGCTTTGTGTTGAGTCACAGGAAGCACAGGGGGGTTGTGGTGACCAGGTCTGGGTCGGCTTTGTCTGTCTAGCTTTCCATCAGCAGCATGATGGATCTGTAGGGTGGACAGAGGAGACAGACTCAAACAATCTACAAACTCCACTTTCTTCATGAGCGAGATTCACGTATTCACATTTTACTGCTTTCTGGAATTCTATAATGTCCATATTTTATATATACATATATATGATATTTGATAACCCTATATATATATATATATATATATATATATACATTAGGGGTGTAATATGACAGTTCGGTGCGTACCTCGGTTTTAACGTCACGGTTCGGTATGATTTCGGTACAGCAGGGGGGAAACTTTTTTTTTTTTATTTTTTTTAAATGGTTTACTGAACAAGTTGCTCTTTCTTTAAATGCATTCAGAATGCGTTATATTACTGCGTTACAGCAAAAAGTAATATACTACTGTAATATTATTACTTTTGTAATGCGTTACTCCCAACACTGTATATATATATATATATATATATATATATACACACACACACACACACACACGTACGTATGTATGTATATTTATTTATACTACCTTTCAGAAGTTTGGGGTCTGTAAGGTTTTTTATTGTTTTTGAAAAAAGTCTCTTATGCTGCATCCGAAGCTGCATTTATTTGATCAGAAATACAGTAAAAACAGTAATATTGTGAAATATTATTGCAATTTAAAATAACTGTTTTCTACTTGAACATAATTTAAATGTAATTTATTCATGTGATGGCAAAGCTGAATTTTCAGCAATCTCCAGTCTTCAGTGTCACGTGATCCTTCAGAAATCATCAGAATATGCTGATTTGCTGCTCAAGAAACATTTATTTTTATTCTCAGTGTTGAAAACAGCTGTGCTGCGTTTTTTTCAGGATGATTTCATGAATCCAAAGTTCAAACGAACAGCATTTATTTGAAACAGAAATTTTATGTAAAACTTACTGAATAAAAGTATTCGTTTGTTTCAAAAGAAATCTTACTGACCCCAAACTTTAGAAAGGTAGTGTATTTCTATAAACATAAAACAATTTAAAGTGATATCTGTGTCCTTTTAATGAATTTGTTTTAAAAGTAGCCAAGTAATAAGTGGGAAAATGTAGTCAGCAGGTCATTCTCATAAAATAAAGGATTTAGGATGATGTAAGAAAATTATGTAAGAATATAAGAAAATGTCCAATTTGCATGTGCTGTGAAACTTACATGGTAGATATTCTTCAAAGAATACCATGGCATTACTAGCCCTCAAATGAATAAAAGGAAAAAATTTATGTTATATGTAAGTATATGAACAATGATCACTGATATGATTTCTTATGCAATTCCCTTGAGGCAGTTTCCTACATGGCTCTGCTAGACTGAATAATTTCAAGTTAGTTTCAAAATGAGTTCATTAGTTTCAAAATGCAAACCAATATTGCATATATTTTGTTAGCAGCTGTGAGAAAAGTGGAATTGTGTACAGTTAACTATCATAAAAATCTCCAACAGAGTTGGCAGTGCTGTCACAAATCTTTGATATTTTCCCTTACATTGGTAAAAGGTCACTAAATGCGTAGTCCTCTATTTCTATGAGTTCAAACTCTTGCTGAGCGCCGTTTCATCTCACTCCTCACCCTGCGACCCACAGACGAGCCATTAGTGTGTGTTTGTGTTTGTGGGGTTGCCATGGGGACAGCTGGGTGTGGGAAGCTAGAGCAAATATGGAGAGGCCTGGATGGTGACTCCGACCGACTCACAAGGAGACAATAGAGGCTCCCGTCGGAGCTAATGGGGACACATGTAATGGGATTACAGCTCTGGACACTGATGGTGAAGGTTAGGGAGGGGGGAGACCACATTGGTAGCTACTGCACTTCTACACACCTCCCCTCATCTGTCCCTCCTGCCGTACCCTGAGAACATCCCACTCAATCACATCCCACTGACACACTCAACCACAGCAGGCCTATTCAGAGCCTCCAGGAGCACTCCAACCTGAACGGGCCTTTCCCACATCCCACTCCACGCAAACCTCTGCTGCTTCTTTTCAAATCACAGTCACCGTTCACACGCAGGTTTCTCTCTTTTTTTAAAAGTTGATAGTCAAAACTTGCGAATATGGAAAAAGGCAAGCATCACTAGGATTAGGGTTTTGAACAAGTGTATTGAAGTATGATAGATAAATATAGTTATTAGTCCGGATCTACTACTTTACTTAAAAATACATTTAAAAATGTAATTCTGACATACAGAGACCTGAATACACCTCTTCCGTGATATGTTTTCCATTTCTGAATTACATTAAGTAAAAATATCAGTGACTGATCAAGTTTAGGGTTGGTGAGATTTTTTGAAAAAAGCCTCTAATGCTCACCAAGGTGCATTTATTTAATGAAAGATACAGTAATATTGTGAAATATTATTACAATTGAACTATTTTAATATATTTTTAAGTGTAATACATTCCTGTGATGGCAATGCTACATTTTCAGCATCATTCAGTGTCACATGATCCTTCGGAAATCATTCTAATATGTGACCCTGGACCACAAAACCAGTCATAAGGGTCAATTTCTTGAAATTGAGATTTATACATCATCTGACAGCTGAATAAATAAGCTTTCCATTGATGTATGGTTTGTTAGGATAGGACAATATTTGGCCGAGATACAACTATTTGAAAATCTGGAATCTGAGGGTGCAAAAAAATTAAAATACTGAGAAAATCGCCTTTAAAGTTGTCCAAATGAAGTTCTTAGCCATGCATATTACTAATCAAAAATTAAGTTTTGATATATTTACGGTAGGAAATATACAAAATATCTTCATGGAACATGATCTTTACTTAATATCCTAATGATTTTTGGCATAAAAGAAAAATCGATAATTTTGACCCATACAATGTATTTTTTGGCTATTGCTACAAATATACCCCAGCGACTTAAGACTGGTTTTGTGGTCCAGGGTCACATATGCTGATTTGGTACTCAAGAAACATTTCTTATCATTATCAATGTTTAAAACAGTTGTGCTGCTTCATGTTTTTATAACGTACTATAATATAAGTATTAAGAAGTATTTATTTGAAATAGATATCTTTTGAAACATAAATTCCTCTAAATCACTTTTGAATGATTTAATAGGCTACATCCTCGCTGAATAAAGTATTAATTTCTTTCAAAAAAAATCTTACTGGCCCAATGAATGGTAGCGTATATGCAGATATCATAATGTAGAAAAATGTTTCATTAAAAGGTTGAAAAGAAAACCTTTTTGACTAGTTTGGCATAATAATTGATCATTATAAAAAAAAAAACACAAGGAAGCAATTTTGTTGAAATATTCCAAACATTTGAAAAACATTTGTCAACCAAATTAAAGTCATGTGGTGCGACCAACATGCATAAGCATATAGGAATCATTTTAATCATTGCGTATTTGATTTTTTATTATTCTGTGGTGTTCTCCATTTAAAATGTTCACAACCACAAAAAACTTTAAGAGCATATTTCTACGTAGATTAGATCCTCAAAAGATTTTTAATTTTTTTAAATCATGGACTCTCTTATTTGTTATTGACTTATTCCCATCTGATACTATCACTGTACCATGGTACTGTCACGGTATATTTGGTATGGGAGAACCCTTCTAAGTGTGTGTACTTAAGATTTTCACCTGACAAAGCATTTTTTGGAGGGTGGGGGTGGAAATCATAGAAACTTAGGCTTGAGCTAGTAAGTAACCTCTCAGAACACCCTAACAGCCGCAGTAAGAAACCACTCAGAACACCTTAGCAACCACTCAGCAACGTCCTAGCAACCATCCACAACACCATAGTATTGTGCCATTGACTTTTGCACTTGCCAGCACCGCTTCCATTTTTTTTCTCCAGAAAATGTAAATATCTAGTTGACATTTATGATTGAGTAGGAGGTCCAGGCTAAGCTGCGAGGCAGTCGTTCCTCTCCTTTTACTCCCGCAGCCAAATTCCTACACTCCTTCCAAGACACCCAGTCAATTAATAAGACATCGTCTCCTCCCCTTTGCAGCCCCCTGCACAAGAGGCCACCCAGGAGCGAGCAGCCCCGTCTCTAAAGCAGCTTCTCTGGTGGCCCAGTGGAATGCCAGGCAAACAGGAGGGAAGGGCCCCGGGACCGAGCTGGAGAAGAAAAGAAAATGTCCCATCATTGCTCGCCAGGGCAGCCTGGTCAAAATTTGGAGGAGACAATAGGAGATGTAGGTCCCGTGCAGAATTCCTGTATTTCCCGCCAGTGACTCTTCAACACCTCCCACTTTAGACGCCAAGCCCTTTCTGCTTTCTGTCCTGTTCATTGCGTTTTGGAGCTTGTAACTCAGAGACAGCCATCTGTGCTCAAATCAACACTTCAAATGATGGATCTCTGCTTCACTGCTTTGAATCTAGCAACTTTAGTGAAATCTATTTGATTATATAATGATCTTGACTTTTTGTTCACGAGTTATTTGTTGTAAGACTCCTAATGGCAGGTTCTGATGCTTTGACATATATTTTGATGTACATTATGACAACAGTGTCCAACCATTAATATACACTCTGTCATGGCTTAATGAAAGTTTATCATAACATGTTCAAGTCCCCCAAAAGTCAGACTATCTCTACCTCAAAACGTTTCCTGCTCAGACATGCATATGATAATAATAATAAAATACATAAATAGCAAAACATTTAATATTTCACTTTTTCTGACAAATGTAATTATTACTATTATTATTGTGGTGGTGTCTTTTGAAAGATACAATCTTTTTTTTAAAAAAAGCCATTAAAAAAGAAAGCCATAACATTTGCCTGATTGTCATTTTGTAAAAATAAATCAAACATTACAATCAAAGGCTTAATATATTCATGGGCTTCAAACAGGTCTGTAAGATTTTTCTTTCTTTCTTTTTTTTGAATAAATGAAGAATATATGGATAAAACATTATTGTAGCCACTGAGAACATAATATAAGCTAAAAACAGAAAGTTGTTTTTGTTCTTACCAAAACAGCAGAATAAATGCACACAACACACGAGCATTTTTGTGAATTTAGAGGGTTTATTCCATTTGTGACTATTTAAATTATATTACCCTTGTTCAATAAGATATGTATTCAAAATTTCAAAGCCCTTATTTTTTTTAATTAACACCTCAAACATATTTTGAATTACAAAACAAATGGGGAAACAGCTGCTAACAAGACCAGAGTTGATTCAACTCATCTGAGACTAAAACACTCATGCAAGACACTCCGATTCGCATTTGTATCAACACAATGGACTGATATTTCAAAAGAATATAATCTTGAAAACAAGGACACGCCAACCGGGTTCAGTGTCATGTGTGGTGAAGTATATGGCTTAGCACTTACAAAATACATACATAGCATTAAAACGCACTATAAATAGGACTTTATTTTGGTGCTTTTAACCGTTATAGTTTAATAATAATTCAATTTAAATAAATTAATACGAGGAAAAACTCTAGCCCAGCTAGATAATTTTTTATCATAAGATATTCAGGTCTTCATGTAATGGCTAAATATTAAACATCTAGTGCACAGTAAAGACTAATACAGAGTCTAGAGACAGGAAAGCTCTTATATACATCCCATAATCAAGTTTCACTAGTTGAAATGACCATCAACACAAACATAAAACTGTGTAAACAGCGCCCCTTGGTGGCAGCGTTTGGTTGCACACTAGGAGGAAGAGAGCCTGTGAAAGTTCACAAATCCCTTTAAATCCATTTACTCAAAATTCCCTTTGCAATTTAATGCAACGTGTGCTGGGCCAACTGCACAACAAAATGCAAAAATAGATATTTCAAAACTAAGCGGCTTTGCAAAACATTTCAATTTTAGATGTTTTTAGATCATCACAATCAACATCTGAATTTGCTGAAACACCACACATATATTATTGGCAGTTAAACTATCAAACCCCCTAAGCCCATGGACAGTAGAAACGCGTAATATGACATACATTTTGCATTACGCTTTTTTGGTGGCTTTGTGGAAAGTGCCACGAAGGTCCATTTCTATGGCAGACGGGGGAAAAAATATCTAATGAAATCTAACACATCAATTGTGCTAGTAATCTATGCTTCTTAATATGGCTCTTATAACATACAGAATTACATTTATAAATGTGTTTCACAGCAGGTAATGCTGGAAAACGGAAGCACATGGACAAGAGCCTAACCAAATCAACAGATTTTTTACGACTTCACAACAAAGAAAGTTAAAGCTTGGTGTTTGTTGAAATTTTACATTAAGTGTCACTGCTACAAATAATGACTTTGGTCAAATAAAACAGATATGTCATTTATTCATTTGTAAACCCCCCTTTCTATAGATTCGGACTGAGCGGAGACTGTGGCATTCAAGGCATCGCATGCACAGGTGCTTTCGGAAAGGAAACAGGACAGTGGTCAGAGAGGGAGACACTTGCATCAAAACAATGTACAGAGTCTGTTTTCATGTTACGGATTCCATTTAAAACTGTCAAAAGTTTGTTTTACAACACTGTATAAATATTCAATGCAACTTCAAGGTTTTAGAATAAAAGCTTTGTGTCAGGGACAACAAACTTCACAAAATGATTGTTTGTCCAGTCACATTAGCCAAAAGTGGAATTACAGGCATACAGCCAATAAGGATGGCTATATTCAAGTTTGGGGTTAGTGACATTTTTATGTGAAATATGTTACATATTCCGATTTGCTGCTCAAGAAACATTTACTATTATTATCAGTGTTGAGATAGGTTGTGCTGCTTAATATTTTTGTGAAAACTGTGATATATATATCTTACTGACCTTAAATGGTAGTGTATGTTGACCAGTAAAAAGTTGTAGTTGGGCAGCTGGAATGATATTTCTAGCACTGATATTGGTGCTCTGCAGTGTGATGTGCTACACATAATCTAAAACTATTTTAAACAACATTGTTTCCTAAAAATCATAACTGCATGCTGTTTTAAACATATTGAGAGAATTATGTCATTTTTAAATATTAATTTGCAGTACTACTGAAGTGAACAGGAAAAAAAATCTAAAATTTGATATAATTAATATATGATATATAATACAGTGGTTCTCAAGATTTTTGACTCCAAGACCCCCAAATATCCACAACAACTTAAGAAAATATTTTTTTATATATATATTTACTAACTTTTTATCTGATAAAATTATTTGAATTTTATTATTAAAATACCCAAGGGAGTTATAAAATTGTATTTACATGAATTTTCCACATCTAGAATCTACACTTTAAAATTAGGATTCCTAATATGCATGTTTTTGAAGACAGTGGGAACCCTGGTTCCCCATTAAAATAAAAAAAAGATATATATTTTTTCATTTTGGTTTATTTTAATGCTTGGTTTGTCTTGTTATAAATAATTTGTCTTGTTTTAATAATAAGCCATCTTGAGGCCCACTTGGAATTCTTCTGAGGCCGCCTGATTGAGAACCACTGATATACATACACAAATTACATTTGAACCTAAAATCTTGATGCTGAAAAAAACAAAAGTTCTTGACCATGTTATTTGTCAACTACCCCTAGCCACTTTTTTAGTCGATGCAAAAATTACAGGCTGCTTGCCTTTTTTTAAGTGTCAAATGACAGTTTTGAACTTTCAAAGTTTGACTTTAACATCTAAAGCATAGCCACCTTTAAAACAAGGCAATTCTACTAAAGATATTATGAAACAGAAAGGGAACAAGTTTCCATGCAATTAAACAAATCCATTTACAGTACGTTCCAAAATTAAAGGGATAGTTCCCTCAAAAATCTAAATTCTGCCATCTTGTACTCACCCTCCACTTGTTCCAAACCTGTATGAGTTTATTTCTTCTGTTGAACACAAAAGAAGATGTTTTGAAGAATGTTTTTAACCAAACAGTTGACGGTGGTAGCCATTGACTTTCATAGTAACTTGTTTCCATACGGTGGAAGACAATGGCTACCATCAACTGCTTGGTTCCCAACATTCTTCAAAATATCTTCTTTTATGCTCAATAAAATAAAGACAACTTGAGGTTTGGAACGACTTGAGGGTGAGTAAATGACAGACTTAATGGGTGAACTATCCCTTTAACTCTCCAACTTCAAATCCACAACCCCTTTAAAAACAAGGTGGATCCACAAGCAGATGAGCCACCCACACCCGGCGCTATCACAGATACATGCGCACGGGGCCCCTCGGTTACATTTCACAAGCAGACAACACGATTTACAAACACTAAAATAGGCCAACAAAAACGGAGTGCACAGATCAAAGGAGAGCGTTCAGTTTAAGGGCCGATGCTCACTATGCTTCTATAAATGCTAAAACGTGAAAACCCACGTCTGGTCCTTAATCTCTTAACAGCTAAAACAAGAGGAAAAACCCCTAAAAACATATCAAACCGTAAAATAAGCTCCATGTTTGTGCGATTAGATGCAGGGAGCCAGTGGGACAAACAGCAGCGAGGCAAACCATCTAATAAAGCCTCACTCCCAGAGGAGAGTTCAATGTAGGACTCTCTATGCCTCCCCTCATTCCCGTTCTATTAATACACCCAAACAAAAGGAGGCAGTAATGAGGGAGCTTCAGGGAGAACAGTGATGGGGAAGAGGCTGAACGCAGCAGCTTTCAGCCACATGAAAGTGAGCCGAGCTCCTGCTGTTCTTATTGCTCTGGTCCTTTGCCCGGGTTCGAGTGGGCAGGAGCACCAGTTTATGTGTGTTTGAGTGTGTGCGTTCCAGCATGCGTACCCGCCGCTGGGTCCCAATCCAGCCCTCACCATTTAAAAGCTCAATGATGGGATGTCTCGTCTCGGTTAGTGCCCAGGAAGTGGAATGCATGATTTACTTAGAGACCAGAACCTTGCGTCTGTCCCTAAAAATGGCAGTTATGTTTGCCCTGATGAGGCACTGCTTATACTCACTATTTTCTAATGCATAAAGATCTTTCAGGATACGAACAGAAACATAAGAATGAAGAAAATAACTTTTGCATAGCAATGTAGAGTTCAAGTGCCTTTCAAATAGTTTTGTAGTGCTTGCAAGATATGAATGACACCATGTCAAACATCCTAGCAAAATGCTTTGAATAATACAGATGGTCGTATAGGCCAAAGAGAAAATCATTCCTTTCAACTGTAAAAATGTCTCCACCAGCTAGAAAACACAAACACAGAGAACCACATATTCAGCTCAGCAGTGTTGTACACTCTTAAAATTAAAGGTTCTTTATTGGCATCAATGGTTCATTGAGGAACCTTTAACAACCATGGAACCTTTGCATTCTAAAATTCTTTATAGAGGAAAAAGGTTCTTCAGACTTGTTATTTTAGCAACTGTTCACTGAAACGTTCTTTGGAGAAACCAAAATGGTTCATCTATGGCATTGCTGCCATAGAATGAAGAAAAAAAAAAAAGAAAAAAAACTTTTTGGAATCCTTTTTATTTTCAAGAGTGTAGTACTCAAGTCCAGACAAGACTGGATTTGGACTCAAGAGTCCAGGCTGAGTCCAAATGCTCCTGAAAATATGGTAGACTCCGACTTGAGTTCTGCAACGCTGCACCTTAGTGTCACAAAACCACCAAGGCTTGTGAAACAGATAATGCTGAGAAGAAAATATGCAAGCACATCGTTTTTAACACCACAGACTCTGCCGCAGCACGTCTTAAAGCATAATTCATCTAACACAGGGCCAAAAACACAACATGCCACCATCAAACAGGAAACCACAGATGTCTTTTAGCTGGCGTATCACTTCATTTCAGGCTAAAATGAGGCCCTGCAGTCATGGTTATCTTTTGTAAGATAAGCGTGTCATTAGGCTTTGCAGACGCTTAAAGTCAGCATGAATCAAAACCCAATTTCTTCCTCTCATGTGAGGCATTCTTGGATGCACTGATTGGATCATTAAAAAAAGTAGGCGGCATTACATTGAATGTGAGCCAGATTGAATGCGAGTTTGCTAAAACTATGGCAAAAGAGCCATTTAGCTACTTGGTAGCGTTATCCAACAGCCTGAGAGGCCTTTGTGATGCCACTGGAAAAAGAAAGTCATTGCAGAGGAAGAAAGAGTAATTACATTTTGGTTTGTGCCAAGTTTACAAAATAATCTGGTGCATTAAAAATGTAAAAATGAGTCAAATTTGATTTCATGTTGAGTTTAAGCAGATTCAATCCCAGCTTAAACTTGTACTCGGCCATAAAACCTTGAGTGACGAAGTCTCCGAGTAAAACAACATCCAAAGCAACACCTCAATTTCAGCGATAAACCAAAAAATGTCCATTGTCCACTGTCAATATTGTAGCAATGCACAAAGTAATGCTCACACAGAAGTCACTTTCAAACCAAGCAGCCTCTTGTTGGTCAATGTATCAAATTTGTGTGAAAAAACTGAACCTGATGCAAAATCTGCGTGGGGAAATCTTTCGCTCCTATGCAAAATTTCTAATTGTGACATAACTAGATTTCGCCCACAAAAATTCTTAGAGCAAAGGTAAATGTGACCGCACCTTTAGCCAGTGGTTTTGTCTTCAATTCTTAAAAAATGAGTTCAAGTTTAAATGAACAAATAAATAACCTGAGGAAAGGATCTCAACAGAAAATTCAAATAACAGGTCAATATGAAACAAACCGTCTTTTTTTACCTTGCAAAGGGTAATTAACGAGTTTTGCAATGAAATGTTCACACGGAAACTATTACACCTAATTGTTGCTACTTCAGTAAAATCTTTTGGAAGAAGCCAAAGATTTAAGTTAGATATGTGAATCAATACCACAAAGCTCCCAGCACAAATGGAGCTGTCATTTTTACAAATTTGTTATATACTGAATTCTATGATATACCAAATTTGAGAGAAGTCTGTATAAACAATAAATTTCCTCTTAAATAAATTATATTTATATTCTTTTAAAATACATATCCCTTTCCTTTTTTGCCTGAAGCAAAGTGCCTGGTCTGTCCGGACACTGCAGAAGCAGACTTTCCTTTTCTCCATCAGTGGAAGGATTTGTTGCTCCTCAAAGTGAAGTTCTCCCTCTTGTTTGAGACACTGGACTGGATGCAGTGAGTTTTAGCCATGCGGGACTTGAACCAGAAGTTCACTCAAGCTCTCTCTTCAATGCTCATGGTGTGCATCTATTGCTAGTGGTGGATTTGAGTTGGTCCCCGCATGCAAATTCTGGAGTTGTACACCTTGCCAGAGCGTGAGGAGAACGAATGGTGGGAGAATTACGTAACCTATCCTGTTGTTTGTTTCTCAGACAGGTTCACTCTGTAATGGTGAAGGCAGGCTGGGGCTCACCCTGGGAGGGCTCATCGTCAGGGCCCAGAGTGAGAGGTGTGCTCACGGAGGCCTGGGGGATAATGGCTGTCTCTCCGCCTGGTGGCGTCTTATCCTGAGACTGGGAGGAAGAGGATGATGAGTGCGTGCTCTCGCTGGAGCTGCTGCGGGTGTCTGTGCTGGTGCTGGTCTTCTTCATCTTCCTGCGTTTGGCCAAAGGAGCCTTGTCAACCGTCTGGAGTCGGAAGCCTTCCCGCTTACACTTATTAAAGGCCTGAGGAAGACATAACAGTATTACACAATAAAACAAGAGATATACAAAATATTGGCGACTACATCAGTGTTTGCCAATATTACAGTTACAGAAAGCTTAATATATTATGCATAATAATAATAATAACAATAATAAATGTAATGTAAAATAAAATATTTTATTATTTTTTCCCTAAATACTTGATTTATTTTCTTTTTTTATTTAATGAAATATGACAATAGTACTTTTAATCAGCAATAACAACAACAACAACAACAAATCATGCAGCCATGTTATGTTGTAATTTTTATTTTCTAGCATCCATCCTTCTATTTTTTTCACTTTCTTACATTGAAGGTGGCTTTGACACAGGTGTGCACTGATTTGGTAGAAGATCCCAGGATGTCAGGGGTCATAAGAGGGTTGGAGGAGAGCTGACTGTCATCCTGCAGCCAGGCATTATAGCGTAGGCCACACATTTTTATCCGTTTGTCAGGATCCACCGTCAGCAGCTCTGAACCACGAGTAGGTCAGACACATTTTAGTTTTAACAAATGCATTCACATTTAAAACACTGCAAAATGGTCTCTAAACGTCTTCAGTTGTGTCTCACCTTGTATCAGATCCTTAGCATGACTGGACACATTCCTCCAGGCTTCACCTTCGAAAGAGAAGTCTCCTTGTTTGATCTTCCTCATAATCTCTTCTGCACTGGTGTGCATTAGACTCTTCCCCTGGCACTGAAATGGGACCTGGCCAGATAGCATGGTGTACTACAACAAAACAAAGCACACAAGAGCACCTTAATGCAGGGTATCTCAAGGCTCTATCTTAGGACCGATTTATTTTCGTCATATTCACTTCTAGGCTTCATAAAAAAAAAAAAACTGAAATTTACCTTCACTGCTATGCTAATGATACAGAGCTGTACCTTTTGATTTAAAGTCAGCATGAAATAAAAATTGGACAGTGCACATTGATAAACATTACTGTAAATATGCAAAAATTAGCCAAAGGATATTTTTCATCTGTAGTCCCTGGACAGAATGTTACAGTATCACCCTAGAAACAAAATATGAAATCTAAATTATACATCATCGTCATTTCTCAACCAACAGCTTAAAGGGTTAGTTCACCCAAAAATGAAAATACTGTCATTAATTACTCCCCCCTCATGTCGTTTCAAACCCGTAAGACCTTCGTTCATCTTCGGAACACAAATTAAGATATTTTTGATGGAATCTGAGAGCTGTCTGACCCTTGTTCTGTGTCAGCTGCGTCACACCGGATACGCTGTTTCCATACAGATCAAATCACAACAACGTAGGAAACAGATCCAGCGTGACGCAGCTGATACAGAACAGCACACGCTGTTTACAGGGTGATGCGGAGGAGACGAATTGTTGAATAAAATAGTTTTTTTTTTTTCTTTTGCGCACAAAAAGTATTCTCGTAGCTTCGTATAATTGCGGTTGAACCACTGATGTCACGTGGATTATTTTACCGATCTCCTTGCTACATTTCTGGACTTGGGAACATTTCAGTTGCGTTGCTGTCTATGCAGGGTCAGA
>NW_015631716.1:1286249-1290184 GCF_001515625.1 Sinocyclocheilus rhinocerous
TTTGCGCACAAAAAGTATTCTCGTAGCTTCGTATAATTGCGGTTGAACCACTGATG
This sequence comes from Sinocyclocheilus rhinocerous, assembly GCF_001515625.1. NCBI lineage: Eukaryota > Metazoa > Chordata > Actinopteri > Cypriniformes > Cyprinidae > Sinocyclocheilus > Sinocyclocheilus rhinocerous. The sequence continues at coordinate 1,286,306 of NW_015631716.1, forward strand.
TCACGTGGATTATTTTACCGATCTCCTTGCTACATTTCTGGACTTGGGAACATTTCAGTTGCGTTGCTGTCTATGCCGGGTCAGACAGCTCTCAGATTCCATTCATTTTTAGGTTAACTAACCCTTTAATATGTGATTAACCCAGGCATGGGCAAACTCGGGGTTGAAGCTAAACTCTGCAGGACAGTGGCCCTCCAGGACCGAGTTTGTCCATGCCTGGATTAACCCCTTAAATTTGACAAGTATATTAAAGCTGTTTTGAAGAGTTGACTCTTCGAGCTTAGACCTTTTACCAAACTGAAATCTGTCCTTTATTGTCTTGAACAGGACAATCAGTGAGCTTCTGACTGTTACCAGCAAGAGGGACCATATTTCTTCTATACTGGACAGAGTACACAGTTTTGTTATGCTTTGAAAGCTGTAGATGTATTGGAACATTGTTACTCTGATCTCTGCAGTTTCCATCACACCTACAGGTCTCTTAAATATGCCAACTAGCTGCTCCTTACTCACTCGTGGTGCTTAATGCTGAGTTCATAAAATGGCCACAGTCCGTTGAGACCTCATCAATACGTTCAAACTGTGCCTTAAGACTTATTTGCCCTCGCTGGACATTATGACAGTGTAACAGTCATTGTGTGCTGGACAGATGTAATGTGTGTTTTCCATTTGTCTATGTTTAAGCACAACACACTTTTTTGTTGTTTTTAAATGTGCTATATCAATAAATTATAGAGAAGAACACATATTATTGTTATGAAAATGAAATGGAGAAAAAGTGCACAGCTAAATAATCCACACAGCTCTTATCTTTCCCAGTACTGTGGTCTCTCGCCGTGTTGTGCAGAGCTCCAGGGTCTCTCAGCTCACAGCCTGCCAGAAATCATCACATCAAACTCTGCTGTTTTGTTCACCCCCCAGCCAGGTCCGGCTCCCCAATACAGAGTGAGCCAGAAACGGCCCCACATAAATAACTCAGCTATGGACATCTCCCCAGGCTCCACCTCGCTATCTCCACTCATCTTTCTCTCAATTAAGTCCTGGCTGGAAAAATTTCTGCTTAAGGGTAGTCGCGAGGACTCCAAAAAGCAATGCGAAGCTGTTTTGGAAAGACTTGATAGTTTGTTTATTTTGGTTGGTGTTCAAGTGAGTAAGTGTCAGAAACAGCAAGACATGGATTCATATCCAAAAGGAGTAAATAATCTACATGAAGGAGGATAAAAGCTTCTGTATGGATACAAACCAGAATCTCATATTTGCAGAAATATTTGGAGAAAGCACTCATACATCCATACAAAATGCACCATTCAGTGTTTTATTTCCATTAAAAACGCCTGAAAAATTAGATATTTCAGTGTGACAAAGGTGCATTTGGCACTTGCCCCATTCTCTCCTCCATAAAATCAGTTGAACACAACTGCTGTTTCAAACCCTAGTGGGCATCCCTGCAGATTAGTAGTTGACCGATATGGATTTTTTTTTTTTATGGCTGATGCCGTTATCTGGTTGGGTGGCCAATGGCCGATATAAAACCAATATACATTATATGATATCACACTATTTAATTTACAGATAGTAAATAAATTACTAAGTAAATAAATGTATATTTATTTGACATAATATTTACAAACAGAAACAAATAATTTGAAAATTAATCAAATAAATCTGAACTTGATAAAAATACATTTTTAAAATGACCAGATTTATACTTTAGATAGCAATTTTCATCAATTTGTAATCCTATAAATCTGTAAAAAATTTATAGGATAACAGGATTACAGAATCCTTACAGAATCCCTACAAATTAAGTTGCTATCTCTCTAAAAGTATTAATCTGTTAATTAAAGATGAAGAACGGGCGCTCCTGTGAGTCTGCAGTCAGGCACTCTTGGTGATGTCAAAATAAAAATCCCACTTCCTTACTGCCCAAAAAAACCCATCTAATTCTGATAATTAAAAAATGCAAACATATATCGGTCACCACTATTGCTGAGAGCTAACTAAAATAGGACCTCATAAACAATAATTTGTAAAGTTCTTCACAGGAAGCAACTTTTAAGTCACTCACACTCAATTAGCACTAGCCAGCCATCTTGGTAATGCATAAATATGTGCAATCTTGAAAAAAGAAACAAAAATTACCCTTCCTAGTACACATACCTTACATACTGTAGGTATTACGTGCAGTATGAACACTGGCCTTACCAAAATGACTCCTAAACTCCAGAGGTCGCAGGACTCATCATAACCATTGTATTTGAGGATTTCCGGTGCAGCGTACTGAAGAGTGAAACAGGGGGTCTTCAGGAGCTGATTGTCAGGGGGTTTGAGCCGTGCAAAGCCAAAGTCAATAACTTTTATTTCCGAATTCTCAGTGTCGTCAGTGAATAGCAAATTCTATAAAGAGAACAGAGAGATTGAAGAAAAGTCCATTAGACAGTCAGACAAATAAACCAATAAATCCTCATTAGTTTTCCAACACAAATATTTACTAATTCACTGTTCGCCAAATTGAAACAAGCATTATTGAGGAGCATAAACTTAACAAGGCAGATTTTTCTTGAGTAAGTTTCCTTTTAATTAAGCAAGACTTGTCAACCCTGAGGCCTAACTACTACGTAAAGTTCTGCCCAACCTACACTATGGGGCCCCTCGGCCTGGAGTGCTGGTGACATGTGGGTTGTACATTTGAGATAATGACAGTGAATGTGTTGTGGCATGCTGTACCTCAGGTTTGAGGTCCCTGTGCACCACACCAACGTCATGCATGTGACTGACGGCAGACACCAGTCTGCGCATGATGCGGCTGGCCTCCGTCTCACTGAAGTGCTGCTTCCTTCTGATCCTCTCCAGCAGCTCTCCACCTTGCAGGAGCTCCAGAACAAGATATGTGTGTAGCTACACAAACACACAAACATAAATTCACCATATTAGAGAGCATTGTTATTTTTGTATCATTGATATACTATTATAGGTTTGTTAAAGGGATAGTGCACCCAAAAATTTAAATTCTGTTATTAATTACTCACCCTTATGTCATTCCAAACCCGTAAGACCTTCCTTCATCTTCGGAACACAAATTAGGATATTACTGATGAAATCCAAGAGCTTTCTGACCCTCCATAGACCGCAATGCAACTACCACGTTCAAGGCCCAGAAAGGTAGTAAGGACATCGTTAAAATAGTCCATATGACAGCAGTGGTTCAACCTTAATTTTATGAAGCTACGAGAATACTTTTTGTGCGCAAAGAAAACGTAAAAAAAAAAATGTGTGTGTATATATATATATATATATATATCTCCTTAAATAATCTCTTAATTTGTGTTCCGAAGATGAACGAAGGTCTTACGGGTTTGGAATAGCATGAGGGTGAGTAATTAATGTAAATTAATTGTAATTTTTGGGTGAACTATCCCTTTAATATTTAAAATTAGGTTTTATTTTCATATTTTGTAGTCACTTTTTAGTTTTAGTTACTCTATATTGTTTTTATTAATTTGTATTTATTAGTTGTAGCTTATTAAGTTTTAGTTATTTTAATACTTTCAGTTACAAAAAATGAAATGTTGCCTTGCAATCAGCTGAAATAAAATAAGTTTAAGCTTTTTAATATTTTATTTGATTTCAGTTAACGTTTCTCTTATTTCAGGTAACAAAAATGTATTTTTATGGTTATATTTTTAGTTTAAGTTAACTATAATAGCAATGTTAGAGAGTGCAAGTCATTCACAGTCAAGATGCAGGGGTTAACGGCTAGTCATGCACCACATCAAGTCTGCCCTCCCCCCCTCCCTGGACCCCTTCCAGTTTGCATATCGGTCCAACCGCTCGACCGATGACGCCATCGCCACTACCCTCCACTCAGCACTCACACAC
>NW_015631716.1:1290647-1292764 GCF_001515625.1 Sinocyclocheilus rhinocerous
TATCTGCACTGTTTGTTTACTTCACTGGTTTGCACTCTGCACTCTATCTGCCATGTGCCTTGTGCTGCTTTATATATTTTTTTACATTTTACCTTATTTGTATATTTGTATAGTTGTATTTTATATTTAATCTGTATCTATCTGTATTTATGTTCTACTGTTAGTGTTATCTGTATGCACCAAGGGTCTGAGAGTAACGCAATTTCAATTCTCTGTGTGTATGTACTGTACATGTGGAAAAATTGACAATAAAGCAGACTTGACTTGACTTGACTTGACTTAACGAATTTGCTCTTGAAGTTTTGAGCCTTGGCACTCATGTGAGTAATAGGGTTCGAGTCTGGCCTCAAACACATCCAGAACAAATATCTCCTGACCCTTTCTTATTGATCCACATAATAATAGAGGCATAAGCTGTGCCGGTCCTTCCTATACACAAAGTACACAAGTTGCACAGGGCCCCCGAACGCCAGGGAGCCCCCTTGCTCTCAAAGATTTAATGACTAAAGCTGTATGATTAACAGAATTTTAGCTTCATTTTTGATTTGGCTTCTAACAATTATGACAACACAATAACGCATTCTGTTTCCTTCCTTTAAAGCGGTGCATTGTCGCCCTTCCTACATAACATCCAAATCAGTCAAATCATGTAATGTGTCTATTGTAATATACGGTCTCCTGCCGGACGTGCTCAACAGTAAACGAGAGCTGCGAAAGAGATGCTGTTCCCCAGGTGGCTTTCTGTGCACGCAATCTGAGACAGACGAAACGGAGACAAGTATAGCCTACTTTAGGCTTTGGGTGTGCACTTAAATGGACAAATACACACAAAATATCTCAAAATGTTAAGTTTTCACTTAAATGCAGTCAGTTATGTCTCAAGTGAAAGTAATCAAATGCTTATCAGTATATTAAATCTGTGCATTCAGTCTTAAAGTGACAGCAGCCTAATAAACCTGCTGCAGTAAGCTATTATTTTTAGTAAGCTAAATTGCTTATTTTGTATATTTTTTCTATAGTATTTGTCCTATTGTTCGTAATTTGTTTGTGCACAGTTGTAACTGTTGTTTGTTGACAGTGAAACTGCTCTGAAAGAACCGATTAAGGGATTGACCGACATTTTGGAGGCACCGACAGGGGCCCCCTCACAAAATTTTGCCTTGGGCCCCCAGAACTTTATTACCAGCCCTGTGCATAACCCTAAATATAAAATTAGGGAGCACAAGGAAACACGCTATTTGCAAGAATAACCACATGGAACAGTATATGATCGCAATTACACCGATCGATAATCTATTATGAAGTGCAAAGCCTTCTATCCTGGCACAGATGTACATTTAAAGACAGAAAGTCAGAGGGAATTATGCCTTTGAATTCAGAAGGAGCTGGAAAAAATCACTTGGAAAAGGTTCAGATTTAAGATGATTTTATAAAGGGGATTCAGTCACATTATAAGCTGAATGAGTGTGAATAAGTGAACAGCAGAACAAGTGTTTGTGCCGTATGTGGGTGGGATGAGATAGAAAAGAGTGTACAAGTGTACGAGTGTGCAAGTGTAAGTGTGTGTGCACAAAAGAAGAAAGAGAGGCAAATGAAAAAGAGCAAGCTAATATCTCTCATTATCTCTGGTATAGAGGAACAAAGACCCTGACCAGGCAGGGCAGCTCTGCTTTTCATCTGGGGCATGGCAGTGGGTACAGCGGGTGGGGGTTGATAACCTCCAATTGGCAAGTGGACACATACACACATTTACAGATCTGAGGTGCCCAACTGACACAAGCTTATCATAATGAACAATGAATAGGACGATGGATCAGGATGTCTGGCACACACTGAAATATACATACACACACAAACACGAATAACATGTATATACTACCGTTCAACAAATTGGGTTCAGTAAGATTTTTTTAAAGAAATTAATACTTTTATTCAGCAAAAATGCACCAGAAAGAAATTTTTAATGTAACAAAATATTTCCATTTTAAATAAATGCTGTTCTTTTAAAACTTCTATTCTTCAATGAAGCCTGAAAAAATTATATCATGCTTTCCAGAAAAATATTAAGCACAGGTCTCCAGACAGGTCTCCAAAAAAAAAAAACGCATTTGCAACCA
>NW_015631716.1:1292884-1300073 GCF_001515625.1 Sinocyclocheilus rhinocerous
AGATGAGACATAAACCCATGACAGCAGGGTGCGATTTGTGAGCAAACCAGAGGGGGGGGATGTTTTGAAAAAATAAAAAATCTTTTTTTTTCCCCCTTGAAAATATATCACAGATCACAGTGGAGCTTCGATATTTGACAACTATTTATGATAATACTTGGTTACAATGACACTAATAGTTTTTATTTCTGCCAGGAATGCAAAATCAATCGTGAGTTAATTATATTTTGAATAGAATGACACAAACCTGTACATATTCAATCGCGTTTGCTTCCATTTATTTTTGATCAGTGCTACACAACATACAAACTTTTACAAGCGATCACATCTTTTGTTATGTTGACGTAATAAACTGAGACGATGCGCATTAAAGTTTTAGTGGAAAAAAGACTTTCAAACAGTCTTCATCTCTGCCGAGCAGCAGTGCTGACGGCACACCTGCTGAAAGCAGCTTCAGTTGTGCAGCATGAGAGAGCGGAGACGTGCGAAATAAAAGTGCAGAAAATCAGTGTCTAATTCATGCGCAACTTGAACAAACTACAACAGGTAAAGCTGTCAGCTGTGTGGACATTAACAATATATCGTTAACAATTCATTTATAATCGATACTTCTTGTTATAAAGATCTTGCTGTGTTCTTCTGTTAATGCGTGAACTTATTTGCAGCGCACTTGCCGTCAATTAATCGCAATAAGCTGTGTGCTTTGTTACATTTATTAAACAAAGTATCAGCTTTAGAAATTCTGCCAAATTCATAACGAAATTCGAATAATAAATAAAGTTTCGGCGCCCTTTAAAGGAACACGCCACTATTTTTGAAAATAGGCTAATTTTCCAACTCCCCTAGAGTTAAAAAGTTGAGTTTTACTGTTTTCGAATCCATTCAGCCGATCTCTGGGACTGGCGGTAGCATAGCTTAGCATAGATCATTGAATCCGATTAGACCGTTAGCATCTCGCTCAAAAAGCACACATTGTGTATTCACACGTTTACCTCATATTTCTTTAAATAGAATAGAATAGAACCATAATTTCTAAATGACTCGCAGAAAGACGATTCTCTTCTGATCCATCAGTCAATATTGCGTGATCATAATTACATTACGGTGATTTTAAACTTCTGCGTTCTGTCTCATAATAGCTACATTTATGTGTCAGTTTATTAATTACAATAAATGCATTAGGTCACAGTAGAGAGAGTTTTGAGCAAAAACATTGCATACTGTCACGCACGCTGACTTTCTGAAAAGCCCTGCATGGATTAAGGTGCGTGAACCAGGATCACAAAACCCAGGCGGTCTCTATTAAGCGGGAGCACTGACAGTCAAAGTACATTTCTGATTTTTTTGTTGTTTGTATTGTCATGTTGCAGTATTTTATTTAATAAAAAATATTTTTATTTTTGGTATTTTATGTGCTTTGTTGGTAGTTGGTGGGATAGCATCACCCTGGGGATATTTTTTTTATCCCCACCGGGGATGATGCATGACAGTATGACTGAAATGTTAAAGTGTTAAAAAAAAACAATAAAACACGTTTATTCTGTGGCACCTAAAAAAATTATTTGGCACCTAATTTTCGTTTCTTATAGAAGCCAATGGCTCCTTAATTTATTTTTTTGTCTGGACCCCTGAAGCAGCACAACTGTTTTCAACATTAATAACAAATGTTTCTTGAGCAATACATCAGCAAATTAGACTGATTTCTGAAGGATCACGTGACATTGAAAACTAGTGTAATGGCTGCGGAAAATTCAGCTTTGTCATTAAAGGAATTTATAAAAATTGTAAATATTAATATAGAAAACATTTTATATTGTAATGATTTCACAATATTACACTTTTATTGCATTTTTGATCACATAAATGCAGCCTTGGTGAAAATAAGACACTTTTTTCAAGAACATTTAAAAAAAATTCTTACCAACCCCAAAGTTCTGAACAGTAGTGTGTATTTAAAAAAAAGAAAAGAAAAAAAAATCACTTTGTAAACATGACTGTCACACCGACTGCTGCAAGTATGATGAAGGCACGATGATGATAATAGAAATAAATCCTTTTAATAGATAATCCACAAGATGAAGAAGTTCTCACACAGGGTAACATCAAACAACATCAGACAACATAAGGAACAGAATGGGGAGTACTTATACTAACTCAAACAAGGGACTAATGACTAGATTAACACATAAGCTCATCAGTCAGCTAGAAAAAAATAACTATAAATAGGAGCATTTTGCTAAATTTATGCACTTATATTCATAGTTTTACTTAACCTGTTGTCTACATGATAAGAACGAATGCAAGGAGCTAAAGGTAAAATTCAACACCTCCTAACCATGGTGGTGACAATGACATGGCATGACATACACAGTACATTTGGATATGTAATGTAATTTACAAATGAACAGAATATTTTGGGGGAAATAATTTAGGGTGGCATTTAACATTACCCATTGGGATTTTACTTTACTTCGAATATTCGATTAGTTGATTTAATAATAGATTATCGAATAGGCTATGCGATTTTTTTAGACAATAATTCTCCATGTTTTCGGTGCTGATGTGCTGGTGTAAGCAGAGGGTGGCGCCGCCAATAACGCACCTAAAAGCTGTCAAAGACAACAGAAGAACAACAACATTGTCTCACGCGCATATTGTAGATTTGCGTCAAGATTTAACCACCAAATCTTTTTCTCCTGGCTACGTCCACACGAAGCCAGATCTTTCCCTATCCGATCTTTTTTTTCCCATCGTCTCAAGAAATATCTGCGTCCACACAAAACCACAAAACCGACAAGACAACAGAAGAACAACAACATTGTCTCACGCGCATATTGTAGATTTGCGTCAAGATTTAACCACCAAATCTTTTTCTCCGGCGGCGGATTTCCTTAATCTAGCACTAGCAGCAGCCCACCTGTGACAAAACGAGCTCGGGCCAAAGGTAAATACACACAACTACAACGAGTGTGGACCTGCCGCACGTACAACAGCTTTCAGCCGAGATCGGTCCATGGAGAAAAAGCCGTCTGACATCCAGAAGTGTTTTGAAGCGTCGGCACGGCTCTGGCCCACTATTTTCTCACCGATGCCGAGACAGTGCCGCATTTCAGCCGGAATCAGCCCGAATGTGCTTGCTATCTGTTTGTTCTCTGCGGCCGGACTAAAATTGTGAACAGATTGCACTCCCGTCTTCATCCCGAACATGTGGACATGCTCAGTTTTATAATAAAAATATAAGATAGGTTATTGTTATGAAGACAGACGTTAAAATTAATGTTCACATAAGTGACGTCATTCAGGCTGTTCACAATATGTTTTAAGGCGTTTAGACCTATAAAGTCATTATGACTTGAGGTGATATTCATGGATGAATTAATTAAACTTTTGATTTTCGTTTTAAATTGCTATTAATGCTCATTTTTGAAATGGAAATGTCCTAGCCTTATGAGCAGTTTATGCTAATCGACGGACTGTTATATTATTAAGTGCCGTCATTCGGTTATATTATTTTAATATGTTTCAGCACGTTATAATCAATATATGGCTTGAGTTTAGATAGCCTATTCCCTAATGAATTTAACAGTTTGTTAACATACAGACTGAAAGCGTGAATGATGTCTTTCCCTTTTATGGGTGTGTAGCCTATGAGTGCGTACATGCGGGGGAGGGGTGCGATTTTCGAATAATAATCGAATAATACCCAGTGATTTTCGAATAGTATTTTTGCTTGAAATGCCCATCCCTAGATTTTACAGAATCGACAGGAAGTTGAAATGTTACTGATTAATAAACTTTTTTTCTGCCCAGAAAAATTATTTTATTTTGATGAAATATCATACTTTTCGTAATTCTAAAACAAAGTTTATTACATTGCTTATTGTACAAGCTGTCATAGGTTCGTAATCTAGTTTTTTTTAGTTTGTTTTTAGTCTCCCATCGACTTGCATTGGCAAAGCAAATCTGATGCACTTCTATTTTTTTCTGCCCTGCGGAATTAAATCTGGGGCAGGTACGAGGACAAAGAGAGTTCAAACTTATTCAGGCTAGCCCAGTTCATTGAGAGAATGAGGCATTGAAGTGCACATGAGCTCTAGGTTTCAGTCTTAAACACTGTCTTACCTGGTCATGGTAGATCTCATGTAGCTTGACTATGTTGGGATGTCCATCACACAGTTTGAGAGCAGCGATCTCTTTCTGTGTTTGTGCCTCCATTCTGCAGAACAATAAAATACAAATTACTTCCATGACTATTAGCCTATATAATTCAACTGAACTTTAAATACATCAGAAAAACTCTGTTAGCAGGCTGTATAGCTGGTACCTTTTACTGACAATCTTTACAGCGTATTTCTGTCCAGTCTTTTTGTGAGTGCACTGTCTGCAGATGGAGAAGCTTCCCTCTCCCAGAGCGCTCTCCCTCAGGTCCATCTCATAGTTCATGTAGAACGGAGAGTCCTACGGTCAGTTTGTCAGAAGTAAAGGTCAGGAAAAATCCACTTACAATGATAATCAAGGTATCTTGCACCAAAACCACTGTAATATACTTTCACATGACCCTCTATCTGACACTTAGAATTAAACGGGTTGTTTACCATACCTTTAACATTTTTATATGTAAATGAGCCCTGTTTTGATTGGCTAGCCTGTATATATGGGTGAATTTCAAACTAACATTTATCAAGTTCATGATTAATGTGTAACTGTTGCAAATGTAGAAGGTCATATCTTAATGTGCTTGTGGTTGAATGATTACTGAATGACCCGTTTTTGTGGATTTATTTTGATAAATGGTCTGGGTGGACTGTGAAGGGAGCTTTGCTTATAAATGTTGGAGAATGTCTGCATAGTACATAAAAAAATAATTTTTTAGAAAAGCAAGGATAATCCTGCTGCTCTTGATCATTCCTGACAGTTCTGGAGAAGGATATAAAATAGGGTATAAAATGTCAGGATTTTATATTTTGTGCTATTTTAATTACTGGTCTACTGTACATACACACAAGAAATTAATGCTGTTGGCTTTTTTTAGTGTATCACACTCATGAACACAATGTTTTAAAGACATTTTCAAATTAAAAATAGTCCAACTTTGACAAGCAGTGCAATTTTACAACAACAGACCAATCAGATGTGATCGTCAGTGTATTGAGCATATACATTAGCAATAGGGATGCGGTATCGGGCCCGATACTGAGCTCCTGTACTCGTACTCATACTCGTTAAAATGCCCCGATACCAAACGCCGATACCACACAGCATGTGATAAGCGCCATATTCAAACAAAGAAACACCGACAACAGAACAACAGAACAACAGCCAGCAGAAAGGAGTTAAGGGTGTCTACTACGAAGTATATGTATGCAATGAATATAAAACATTCAGTATTAATGCCTGTATAGCTGATGTGCGCGAGCTGATAAACAAAGCACGCTGAGAGGATTGAGCGCGCAGCGGCGCAGATGCGCGAGCTTGTCGAGTGAATATACCTTTCTCCCTTTCTATCAGAATTATCTAGCATTATCAAGATGAATTTGTTCTGACACAGTGTAACTCTGAGTTCTTGTCATATTTTATTACCATTTTCTAAACTATAGCGAATAAACTGTGATAATGTGAGAAAAGATGAAGGTGTCTAAATAGATTTTGGTTTGACTGTATCTATTTGATAAATGAAGTTAACCAACTAACATTATACATACCCTTTTGGTTTCTATACCCAATATTAAAAAAAATGTACAAATGCAATAAAAATATCGGTATCGGTACTCGGTATCGGCAAGTACCAAAAATAAAAGTATCGGTATCGGGCGAGTACTGGAAAAAGTGGTATCGGTGCATCCCTAATTAGCAACATTTTATGAGAGTTAATGCACATTTATGCACCACTTCTGCTAAATACCACTGCACTCATCTAGCTGTTTTTAAAGCAACAACTGTGTGAAAGCCCCTCAAAATGTTTGCCACTCAAGAGTGAAGCTGTCATTGCAATATTTGCATAGTGAATTGTAGTAGGACTTTTGTTCTCATGTCAATTTATTCTTCTCTTCTGCGCATTATCAGTTTCTCTCTCTTACTCTCTAACTTCATCATTTAATTTACCAAAAACTAGAAATCAACCAAAACTGTTTTAACAACCAATACTGATTATTATTATGGTATAATTGTATAATCAATATGCATAATATGCATTCAATAACCATTGCTGTAGCTCTACCAGTAGAGCATGGCACCAGCTTTGGAAAAAAGCGTCTGCCAAACGCATAAATATGTATAACCGATAATAATTTATTTCTGTATTATATAATAATAGAAAGTGTAATTATTTATGTAAGCAATTGAGTTACTAAGTTAAGTTAAGTTACTGTACCTGTGAACTAGTTGTCGACCGATATATCGCCAAGGCCGATATATCGGCCGATATTTGGCATTTTTTAAATATCGGCATCGGCCGATAAGTTTTCCTGTTTGGCCGATGCGTTCGAGGCGGGACTTTTATTTTGACGTCGCTGAGAACGGCAGCACCTGAGCACACAGTGCTTACATTCTCCCTCTTGTTCGCTGTTGTCCTTCAGTTCTGTCTAATATGGATTATCTAATACGTCTGTCTAATAATCAGATAGAACGGTTAAACAAAGGAATTAAAATGTATACAAAAAGTATTATAACGATTGCTTTTATATTATTAGTAATAGAAAGGCAAACATTATAATACTTTCTTGTTTGCCGTCAGCATTCCAATATCGATCGACCACTACTGTGAACTGTGTTGTTATGTTGATCACAGTGTTTTAATGGCACTATTACAGTAGGTGCTATTTTTTTTTTTTCACTTAAACTTAAGATGGCGTAAAACCGATATTCAAGAACCGATAACTGTGAAAAAGTGTAAATATTGTTAAAAAAATGATTAAAAGCAGTTTATTGGTCTATCGCTACCTAAAGTTAATTTGCTGCCTTAACAAGCACTAATATTTCTTTCAATGTTTTTGCAAAAATAATGACTGTTTTCAAACAGGTTTCCTGATTTTCCATTGGACTTATAGAGAAATGCAGCCCTCTACGAACACCTTGGCAATTGAATCGCCATTGGCTAGTAAATTTTTTTGTTTACTCGCCAGACTGATAAATATATACTTACACATATACATATATACACACATATACACACACATACACATACACATAC
>NW_015631716.1:1300584-1309433 GCF_001515625.1 Sinocyclocheilus rhinocerous
GCTGCAACTAGTGATTTGAACTATTAATCACACACAAGCAACATTTTATTTTCTGCATATATTCCACAACCGGCCCAATGTTATCCTCCAAACAATGTACAAAGTGAAGGCTATGAAAACAAATATAGTGAATGTATCCATGTAGGCTATGATTTACATTGTGCAAAAAAGGAAAAGTTAACATCACTAAATTAAAAGAAAATACAAAACAAAAACAAAAGCAGATTGTTAACTTGGTAAGAGGTGCATTTACTCATCTGAACAATTATATCTATTACCAATTATAATAGTGCCTTTACAGTTACTGCCCTCACAAAAATAACTTAATTTAACAGTTAAATGTACATTTTAGTCAGAATTATTGCACGCTTTCTAATGTGCTCTGTCTGTCTGATGTGCACGCTGATGCTCATTCAATGAAGTCTGAAGTATCACAGACTCCCTCACTTTGAAGAACCTTTACAGCCCTCTACGAACAACTTGGCAATTGAATCGCCATTGGCTAGTAAATTTTTTAGTTTACTCGCCAGACTTATATATATGTATGTATATGTTTGTTTGTGAAATGGCACAGTTTTATAAATATCTGAAAGTACACTCTTAACATCAGTCAGTCAAGCATTATAATATGATAATCAATGTTATTTAATGATAGAACTTTTGTAATTAGAATTAAAACTTGATAACCATGTATGAATGCATATTAGTCATTTTAACTGAACTTCGGACTGGTGGTGGTGCTTTTTTGGTCATTCAGTGTTTCTGTAAAAAAAATAATAATAATTGGGGAAAAACTAACAAAAATACTGTTTAGATAATAATGATACGAATTCTACTAATAAGAACAATATAAAACGCACTAAGGATTAATGAGCTATTGGATTCATGAATATTAATCAGGTTGTGTGCGTTCTCTCGAACTGATTTGCTGAAATCAAAATAGGGACGATAATAGGTGAGCGCCAGCCAATGAGATTGCCGTTTGTGCATTAGTTCCGCCCACTACCGGAGGAAGCGGTAGTTCTTAAAAGCGGAAGAATTCCATAGGAACTCCGTTATTTTGACAGCAAATTACAACAAAGAATATCGTTTACATGTAGCGCGTCAATTCTCTCTCTCCCTCTCGTCGTCGTGCGCCTTCACACTAGAGTTTACAGTACATTGTGCGTCGCACATCCATTCAAATTAACTGAAAAACAGCACAGATCGCTTGGCGGAGAGTGAAACTCTGATGCGCTCAGTCAGAGAGTGTTCGGCGAGTGAAAATATATCTGAGCTAAACTTATACTTAGCCTCCAACTCACACACTGGCGAGTAAAATCTGAGAATTTATTAGCAATTGGCTAATATTAGACATCATTTAGTCGCCAGAGTGAAGATTTAGTCGCATATGCGAGTGATTTACTCGCAATGTAGAGGGTTGAAATGCTTACACTTTTCAGTCAAATCAACATACAAATGGCTTACTTACAGTTGTACCTCACATTAAACTGGGATGGGAGAAAGTATATTAACATTGAAAAAAATGACACACCTCAGCTTTAAATGTTGTAACATTTTTACAAAGCAGCGATATGCAGACTGACCTTCATCATAGCACTACGGGCAACAGCTGCGGAGCCCGGCCTCTCTGACCCGCCGCACAGCTGAGCCGGGTCGTCCATTACCGCATTCCTCTTAAACAGGATGGAGGGAGCCATGAAGGAATAGCCCTGCAGATACAAACAGCTATAAACACACTCACTAACAGAAGAGGGAACTAATGCAGAGGAAGTTTCAGGTTCACTGACAGAACTCAAACACCAAGGCCTTTTGCAATTCTGCAAATCCTTCATGCTAAGGGACTCCAGTCACATTGTTTGCGACAACTGCATCATGTGCGACCATCTAAATAAAGCCTCCGACAGCCCATGTCCCACTTACACGGCCAGACTGCAGCTGTGTGCTACATGGGCGGAGGAGTGGCTGGCTGGATGAGAGGACGGCTGGACGGAAGGATGAGGAGATGAATGGTTGAAATGCTTTTAATTGCTAAGCCAAGGTATTTGATTGCCCTGCTTTTCAAATGATCACAGTCCTCTAATGCAGCTTAATTTCAGTTTGTGAGGAGTTTGAGGGGGTGGCTGGGTTTATATGCGGCTATGCATGTGTGTGTGTGTGTGTGTGCTGTGGAGCGCTTCGTAAGTTATCATTGCTGACGTCGCTGCAATTGTACCGCCCGAGAATTACGAAGGATCAAAATTCCAGCGCACATGAAAGGCGAACGCTTAGAAAAGCCAAGATGAAGTTGGTAATCAAAGGTTGAAGGAGTAATTGAGCCAGACATGGTTGTTCTCGCAGACGCCGACCTTTTATTCCATGACAGAGCCGTTTAATGGCGGCATTGATCCGGTAGACTGAAGGATTCAGCAGGCAATCATAGACACCATCTCTTTCGCAGCCTCCCATTTCAGCTGGCATCATACTATAGGCAACGTTATGGATCAAGACGCATCAAAAATAGTCATTCACATCTGATGCTTGAATCCATCTCCATATCACCATAATTACATCTCCAAACAGCTCTCTAATCTATCTGAATACCAACATAGACAGCCGGGCTCACATTGCGCAAGTGATCATTATAAAGGCTGACTTGCCCATATCCACTTCGGTACTTCCTGCTTACTAATAATGGAGGGTTAACAGAACAATTACATTCTAAAGCAACATCAAATGTCCACTCGTGTGCAGAAATTATTTGTCATAAATGCTCAGTGTGAATCAATATTAGGCACATCACACATGGATGACATTAGTGAAAAACTGATATATTGGCCAGGAAAAGAAATCAGATGATATTTGGTAGTTTTGGGACAATTCTGCTTCAAAAACTGAACTTTTTTTGAGTGAATTTTGAGTACATTTGGATAAAATACACTACCATTCAAAATTTGGGGTAAGATTTTTGTTGAAAGAAGCTAATACTTGCATGCAGCAAGTATGCATTCATTTGATCATTGCTAAGCCAAGGTATTTGATTGCCCTGCTTTTCAAATGATCACAGTCCTCTAATGCAGCTTAATTTCAGTTTGTGAGGAGTTTGACGGGTGGCTGGGTTTATATGCTGCTATGCATGTGTGTGTGCGGTGGAGCACTTCGAAAGTTATCATTGCAGACGTCGCTGCAATTGTACCGCCCGAGAATTATGAAGGATCAAAATTCCAGCGCACATGAAAGGCGAACACTCAGAAAAGCCAAGATGAAGTTGGTAATCAAAGGTTGAAGGAGTAATTGAGCCAGACATGGTTGTTCTCACAGACGCCGACCTTTTATTCCATGACAGAGCCGTTTAATGGCGGCATTGATCCGGTAGACTGAAGGATTCAGCAGGCAATCATAGACACCATCTCTTTCGCAGCCTCCCATTTCAGCTGGCATCATACTATAGGCAACGTTATGGATCAAGACGCATCAAAAATAGTCATTCACATCTGATGCTTGAATCCATCTCCATATCACCATAATTACATCTCCAAACAGCTCTCTAATCTATCTGAATACCAACATAGACAGCCGGGCTCACATTGCGCAAGTGATCATTATAAAGGCTGACTTGCCCATATCCACTTCAGTACTTCCTGCTCACTAATAATGGAGGGTTAACTGAACAATTATATCCTAACGCAACATCAAATGTCCACTCATGTGCAGAAATTCATTCTTAGTCATAAATAAATGCTTAGTGCAAACAAATAATGCACAGGGCTAGAACGACATTAATGATGATAATAATAATAATAATACAAATAAAATATTAACAAATGTTTAAATTATCTTTTGTATCCACTTTAGTCCACTTTTCATTCACATTGATGTTTTTGGAACCCAGTCAATATGAACACTGATGAGGATTACTGTATTTTAATTACTGTTGCTGAATATTAGAATTACTGTGCAATAGTAATACAGTGGAGTCTTAAATTCCTCACTTTCACATATCCTGTTAGGCGGTCTGACGTGCAAATTACCATAAATATCCGCTATTACACAAATATTATAATACATTAAAATGAGTTTTAATTCCACTACCTGGAAGATGCGGTCACAGTTGTTTGGAAGTGCCGCTGGGGAGTATGTCGGGTCCATCTCTGTAAACTCCTCTGCAAAGTTGCTAACATCCAGTTCATCACGAATTACAGGCTTAAACGGAGCCGGAACCTTCTTAGCAGCTAGATCCTCCCAGTTCATTTTCTAAATCAACGATAGTCAAACATTTTAGATGTTGGTCCTTCAAAGCTTGAATGGATCTGAATTAACTTTAACAAGCCAAAGAAATGACGAGGGAAAAAGTTATTCTTCTCTACTAAAATTCCCTTTTTGGGGAAAAGTCAATTATTCATTTTTGCCTTGCCTGGTAAAATGGATGGCTTTTCACATTCTGGGCCCCTGAGGGCCCCGAGCCCAGCCGCTTCTTTGGGTCTTTATTTAGTAATCGCTGGATAATGTCTTTGGCCAGAGGCCCCAAGTCTTTGGGGAATGGAGGATCCTTTTTCATAATTCTCCTATTGGGCAAAGAGAGAGAATGAATAAAAAAGAAAACCAAGTGCAGCTTTAAGAAGGTAATTTAATGCTTTTTTGTCAACATGCTGATGCAATCAAACAGTCAACTCTTGATTTCAAAACAACACGGACTTCTAGAGAATTAAAAGAGAACTGGCGTTTAACCACATAGAGAATTAGGGTTGGGAACTGAGAACCAGTTATTATTCAGTTGCATTAAAAAAATAAAAATAAGAATTCAAAAAAATTAGATTTTTGAGTTTTCAGATCTGTTCAAGTCTGATTCCTGAACAAATGACTCCTATGATCCATCAAATTTCATCATGTCCGATTCAAAATGAACCCCGAAAAAAATATTCTTGTTATGTGTATGTAAGGCTCATGATACTAAAGTTGACTGATCATAACTGTTCATATGATGATGTGATACACATGATGATTTTTGTTGTATTTTAATAAATAGCATTTTATAAAAAATTATTTCAATAAAGAACTTAAAAGGTCTCAAAAAGTCTACGCAAAGATGAAAACCCTGTACTCCCTCTCATGTCGTTCCAAACCTGTATGCATTTCTTTCTTCTCCTCAACACAAAAGAAGATATTTTAAAGAATGTTGATAACCAAAGAGTTTTGGTACCCAATGACTTCCTTTCCATACAACAAAAGTCAATAGGAACTGAAACCGTACAGCTACCAACATTCTTCAAAGTATGTTCTGTTGTCTTACACAGAAGAAAGAAAGTCATACAGGTTTGGAACAACATGAGGGCTAGTAAAGGATGGCAGAATTTTCATTTTGGGTGAACAATCCTTTTACAGAATCATTAATGGAACCAGAGTTGCTAAGAGGAATAATAATCAGAACCAGAATTGTTAAATTCCTTACTCCCATCCCTACAGAGAATACAGCTCTAAGTATGTGTGTATGTGTGTGTGTGTGTGCACTGGTCTTACTCGGCAATGTCAGAATGAGAGTTCTCATCGCCATCGACTGTGAAAGGAGAGCCTCCGGTCAACAGCTCATACATCAGAACTCCCATGCTCCACCAGTCCACCGCCTACGGGAGCACAACACAAGGGTTATAGTCCCAAAAGCACATTCAAATGTATGCTGAATCATGTAAAAAAAATGAATGAATGAATCACTTTTCAAAGTCAAACTTTAAGCTGCTGTGTATAATTTAAGAAAATTACATGTGTAATTAAATAGCACTTAAAATATGGTGAATGGGCAGATGAGAGGTTCACTTTACCTTGTCATGTCCCGACTCTCCTCCTGCTACAATCTCAGGGGCCATGTATTCAATAGTGCCACAGATGGAATAAGCTCTCTCTACCTACAAGACCAAAGCACTTATTATATTGTTTGTAAAAACCTGTATCTCCCTTGCTTGCAAAGCTTTTAAGTTTCTTCTACAGTTTCAGCTTTCACAGTTGTCTTAGTAGCATTCAGAATTTATTTTCTTTCGGAATCTCTTTCTTTTCATAAATAATAATGTGAATGTGCGGTTTAGGGCTGGGTATTAACAATTACTTCATGATACACTGCACATCAAATAAAAGTCACGATTCAATGCATCATGAATCCAAAGTTGTTTACTCAACCCAAAATTTCCATTAATCTACCATATGCCAGTTATCTTATACTACCAACAGTGGCAGCATCTACACAGAATGTTCACAAACAATGGACCAATCAGCTTTGAGTTCAAGGCAAATCTTGAGGTTACTTTTGTTTAGACAAAAATCATGATTCAAACTCGTAAGCCAGAGACCAGAAACATAATGAGCTGGCTTTTCACTAATGGTCAAAAAAAAATTTAAATATATTCACTACTGTTCAAAGGTTTGGGGTTGGTAAGATTTTTGGTAACACTTTACAATAAGGTTCAATTAGTTAATGTTAGGTAATGTATTAACTAACATGAATGAATAATGAACAATACATTTATTACAGTATTTATTAATCTTTGTTAATGTTAGTTAATGAAAATACAGCTGTTCATTGTTAGTTAATGTTAATTCGCAGTGCATTAACTAATGTTAACAAGCACAACTTTTGATTTTAATAATGCATTAGTAAATGTTAAAATTAACATGAACTAAGATTATTGAATGCTGTAGAAGTATTGTTCATTCTTAGTTCATGTTAACTAAAGTAGTTAAATAATGTTAACTAATGAACCTTATTGTAGTGTTACTAGATTTTTTTTAAATGTTTTTGAAAAGAAGTCTTATGCTCAACAAATCTGCATTTATTTAGAGTAAAAACATTAATATTGTGAAATATTATTACAATTTAAACCAGTTTTCTGTTTTCATATATTTTTAAATATACTATAATACATTTCCTGTGATGGCAAAGCTGAATTTTCAGCATCATTCAGTGCCATACGATCCTTCAGAAATCATTCTAATATGCTGATTTGCTGCTTAATTGTCTTTAACTGTCCTGCACTGTAATTGCATCCATGGGACGGAGGAGGTTCAATGTGAACTACCGAAACATCAAACAGAACATCTCTGACAGGGCAGGACATGCCAGGACCTGCACGTGTGGGATATTGGGTGGTCCCCAGGAATAAACAATCATTTGTTATAGCCAAGAAAAAGATGAACTTCTCATGGACAAATGTCAAAACCCTAGACAACTAAGCAACAAGAACTCTCTCAATACAGATCTTTCAATATTTGTCTCATTCTCACACACACACACACTTATTTATTTATTTAGAAAAGTGGATCTACTATATAAAAGTAAAAAAGTGTCTGGTCATTTTTAATAAGGTACATTTTAATGTTTTATTAAAAGAAAAACACTAATTTCTAGCATACATACAAGCCATGAAAGTTTGAGGACACTAGCATTGAGTTCCAAATATCATGACAACAACAGCTGTGAAATATTAAACACTTGTTGGCCAGTCTAATCAAATAACTTGTTTTATTCCTCCCTGTAGTTCTTAAACTGGCATGTCACCCTAACACAATGTTCCCTCTAAATATTTGTTCCGGCAAAACCTATTTTTATTGGGCAAACCTATGGAGCCGATCATCTGAGCAGAAACACCCCATGCAAGAGACCGTGTTCAATGGGTCATCTTTACAAAGAAACTAAAATATTAATAACCATCTAGCAGTTTATTCAAAAGTTTTCATTATTTGTCTATTTCAGGGTGTTTGAGGGTGTTTTTACAGTAGCTAAAAAGAAACATTAATTAAATATTAATATATTTAAATACACTCTATAGTTAAAACATTTGGGTCAGTGAGATTTTATTCAGCCAGGAAGCATTTAATTGATCCAAAAAAAAAAATGACAGTAAAGACAATTATAATGTTACAAAAGATTTCCATTTCAAATAAATGCTACTCAACTTCCCATTCAATGAAAATGGAAAAAAAAAAATTTGGGAAAAACAAAAAAACAAAAAAAAAGCAAACCATTTGACAATAATAATAAGAAATGTTTGAGCATTTTTTTAAATTAATTATACATTTAAATGTACTTATATTAAAACAGAAAAACAGCTAATAATATTTCACAAAATTACAGATTTTACTGTATTTTAGTTCAAATAAATGCACCCTTGGTGAGAGACTTCTTTTAAAGAGCAGGTCATAAGGTTTTTTGAAAAATATCTCTTTTGCAGTTTATAACGTAGCTATCCTTAAATGAAAACAGTCTGCAAAGTTGTTAATCAAAAAAAGTGCATGATAAATAAAGATATTGTCTCTCAAAAGAGAGTCGATTCTGAATCGCCTTAACGAGTCGTCATATTTTCGAATCTTTTGCCTGTTACCGGTATACGTCACTGGGTAACACATTTGCATAATCCCCACCTGCCCGCGAGTCTGACCTGCCCACAAACACTTCCGCTAGTTAGTGTGTTTACATCATGTTGAGAAGACGCTGTGTTCAAGGATACCACAGAAATACAATTCGAACCTTTTGCTGTGTGCTCGTCATTTTACCAAGGACTGCTTCTCTAATCTTGCCTTTTATCTTCGTTGGCTTCTAATCTTCTTAATTTGGACTAACAAGCTCTCCGAACCACAACCTGTAAGTACGATTGATACGTTATGTGTACATTTTCAATTGAGTGCTCAAAATATAACGTTTTTTTGCTAATATGTGATGTATACCTTTATGTATAGCTTTAGGTTTTCAGGTAAAGCACGATATTACTGTCTTACTGAAGTAGTTCCGATAATTCGCTGTGAACCCACTATTTCCTAAGAATGCGTCGATTAATGTAGACTGACGTTGTTCTAATAATTACTTTGTTTAATAATAAAGAATGTAG
>NW_015631716.1:1309710-1322811 GCF_001515625.1 Sinocyclocheilus rhinocerous
CAATCAGAGCAGAGTAGGCTTATGGAAGGGAGGGGTTTGCTCCGAACTTGCTTGGAACAAATCGTTTCGAAATCATTGGCAAATTACATTAAATGTATATTCTGAGAAAATTACAATGTTTTTTTAAAGAAGTCTCTTCTGCTCATCAAGGCTGCATTTATTTGATCAAAGGTACAGAAAAAAAACAGTAATCTTGCGAAATGTTATTATTACAATATAAAATAATGGTTTCTATTTTAATATCCTTAACATGCTGATTTATTAATAGAATTATCAATGTTGGCAACAGTTGTGCTGCCAAATTGTTTTTTTTGGAAACTACGATACTTTTTCAGGATTCTTTGATGAATAAAAAGTCAAAAAGAAAAGTATCACAGGTTCCAAAAAAAAATATTAAGCAGCACAACTGCTTCCAGCTCTGATAATAAATCAGCATATTAGAATGATTTCTGAAGGATCATGTGACACTGAAGACTGGAGTAATGATGCTGAAAATTCAGCTTTGCATCACAGGAATAAATTAGATTTTAAAGTATATTCAAATAGAAACCATTATTTTATATTGTAATAACATTTTTCAATATTACTGTTTTTTTTCTGTATTTATCAAATAAATGCAGCCTTGATGAGCAGAAGAGACTTCTTTAAAAAACATTGCAAGTCTTACTGATAACTGATCCCAAACTTTTGAGCGGTAGTGTACATGAAAAAGAATCAATATGCAGTTAATATGAACTACTATGAACTAGGAAGACTGTGTTAGGATGCAGCCCTTATCTCATGAATTAATCAGCACTGTTTATGTCAACACATTATGTTCTCCCATTTTCACTTCCTCCACACTGTAAATCAGTGGATATGCGGACAGACTCCAGCTGAAACACTGAAAACTCAACTTTTCCACACAAGTTTCTGAGCCTGCATTCTGTGCAATAACAACATCAAAAGTGAAGTTTAGAGGGAACAATGGGAAACACTTTAGGGATGTACAACATATTGGTACCATATAGGTTATCGGCTGATGTTTTTCTTTTTTTTAAATGACTGGTATAGGTCATTATTTGATATATACCAGCAGATACTGGATATTTAATTGAGCAGGCTCGTTTTGGTTTCCTTTGCTATTATAATAAATTATAATTTATTAACACTATTACATGTAATTTTTAACAAATGTTAAAATGGTTATCCATTTTTGATGTTTTAGAAAAAACAAGCACAGTAATTTTAATCATTAATGTTTTAATCAAATATGGATAACTGGAAGGAATCCAAAGTGCACAAAGGGTTTCTCAAAGGAGAAAACTATGTAGAGTAACACAAACTCACCTCATGAAATTCCTTACTAAGACCAAAATCCGTCAACACGATGTGACCGCTTGAATCAAGAAGTATATTCTCAAGTTTTAGGTCTCTGTAGACGATTCCCAGCTGAAAAACAAACAGGAATGAATAAGATCTTATATTTGGATGTGGGACCAAATACTTACATTTCACGTCATCTTTCAACAACATTTTATTCATCCTTGCCAAAAGTATTTGCTCAAATGTTGTGTTCACAACCTTAACTTGTCTGGAGTCATAAAAAGCAGCCATTCACCTGAAAAATGCACCACTACTTTAATAAATAATAAAAGGCAACATAATAGGCAATGACACAAAATGAGACTGAACCAAAACAATGTTAATCTCACTGTCAAGGTCCTACCTACTCACACTGCAATGCCTCCAGGGCAGTTCTCTTCTCTCTGCTATGCACAGAACAAGCATGCATTAAAAACACTTTTCTTCCTCTTTCTGTTAACACAGCCTTCGGGAAATTTTGAGCACTGCAGATACATTTGGCCTGGCCTGGTTAGCTGAGTGAGGAATTGATCTGAGTAGGCAGGAGAGAGGAGAAGTACCTCCTGAGTAAAGGACGGAACTACTTTCACTATTCTCTTGAAATGAGGCGCCGTTCAGTCAGATTGCAAAGGAAATGAAGTGTGAAAATAAGTGCGGCAGCAATTTTACCTTATGCAAGTGCTCCAGTGCTAGTACAATCTCCCCGCTGTACAAGGTAACCTCTTGCTCTTTAAAGCGAACTCTTTGAACCAAATGCGTGAAGAGCTCACCTCCGTTCACATAGTCTGAAATTTAAGGTATATAAAACAAAATTGCAACTGGTCAAAGACAGATTTATATTTCTGATGCACATGGTATTGTGCAGTTACTGCAAAATCCTGCTTTAATGTTGACACTGACACAATCGGTTCCAAGCGTTACCACAAAAACCAAGAGTTCCTGTAGTGGTACAGGGGCTTCCGCTTTTCATTAGTAAAGCACATTAACTGCAGAGTTCACTGGTCTCTACACACTCGAGAGGGGATGTGTAGAAGTTCACTTTATTAGGAATGCCCTTCGGCTTCATCAAACAGCACTTGAGTCCAGGGCCGGAGTGGGACTCATTTTCAGCCCTGGAGTTTCATGCCTTAGACCGGCCCACTTTTTTCTTTAATCTATTATTCGCTCGCATATCACCTACAACTGAGGTTTTTGTTTTTGTTTTTTTGAGCAAGGTGCCACTGTCAGGGGAGTCAAAAGAGAATTACATCATCATTAATAAAATAAGGGCTAATTGCGATTCTTTATCTTTTATTCTTTAAGAAAAGTGTTTATTCTTGTACAAAATAAGTGTTTATTCTTTAAGAAAATAAGGGACAGAATAAGGGACAATCAAAATATTTGTACTATACAATAATGTAGGCCTATATCTGCCTGCAGTTAAAAAGTTCTCAGAAATAATCACATTTGTTTTGCTTAACCCATTTATGTACAATTATTCTAAAAAAAAAAAAAAATTGTATGTCATACAAAAAATTAAGTACATTTTACCATTATAGAATTGTGACTTAGGTGAAAATACTGTGAAATTACAAATGGCATGGAATTTGAAAGCATAACAACTGAAGGTCTATGAAACGTCAGTCAATAAAGCATTTTTTTAAACAATGGCACTTAAAGTTTTGAACTAAAATATTGTTTCAACCATATAGCCTGTGAATGAATAAAAATGCATACTTTTCAATGAAAGTGTAGGTTGCTTCTGGTGCTTGGATTTGTACTTCAATATAACGAGGTCCAAGTTTAAGAATAGCCTACACTAGTTTTTTAAAAAGTTTTTTTCAATGTATTTTTTTCTCTCTCTATTTAACAGCATTAACTTACAATGAAATACGTCTTCATTCAGGTAGACTGAATGTTTTCCTGCCTTGCTAAATGTTGGGCTCATGATCAAGAAGTTGCATTCGCCCAAACTGATTTTGTAAAATCAAAACGCGGACAGTGATCCTGGGTGCAGCTCGCTGTGAAGCGGGAGCAGCCGGCAGAGGATTCCCGCTTGGTCTTAAAGCCTTCCTCAAACGCCTACGTTCACAAATAACAATGATTATCGCAAAAAGAATGATTAATTATCAATTGAGAATTTGTTATTATTATGGTCTGGTGAAAAAAATTATATGGGCTGCGAGAAAATAATAAATAAAAAGAGTAGGGCTGCTGTGAGTGCAGGCAGCATATTTCAACCCAGTAGCATGACAACACACTGGCCCTCGCGGCCAAAAAACAGACCGGCCCACCGGAAATCCTCCCGGTGCTCCCAATTAGCCAATCCGGGCCTGCTTGAGTCACATAAAGAAGGGGCTTCAAGCGTGATGGCGATGTACAAACAAAAAATATCAATTATTAAAATATAAACTCATTTAAATTAAAGTAATAAATTACACACTGCCGTTAAAAGGTTTGGGGTCAGTATGATGACAGAAATTCATTCTTTTATTCAGCAAAGATACATTAAATTTATCAAAAATGACAGTAAAGATTTTGGCATTGTTAAAAAAGTAATATTTCAAATAAATGCTGTTCTTATGAACTTTGTGTATCCATCAAAGAATGCTAAAAATGTATCATGGTTTCCACAAAAATATTAAGCTGCCTGATAATAATAAGAAATGTTTCTTGATCATCAGACCAGCATGTCAGTATGATTTCTGATGCTTCTCACTTGACATTGAGAACTGGAGTAATGGATGCATTGCAGAAAATTCAGCTTTGCTATCAAAGGAATAAACAACATTTTAAAATACATTAAAATAAAACAGTTATTTTAAATTGTAATGCTATTTCACAATATTACTGTTTTTAACTAACTATATAAGTAAGTAAATAAACTATTGTTTTATAATTATTTATAGCGTGTTTATCTTCTTGTTATGTAAGAGATGGATACAATAATGGCATTCTAACAGTCACATCTGCTGCACTTTATACTCTCGTACTGTTAAGGTTAATTAAGCTGAATAAAATGCCTGAGGCTGTGCACAATGACTGATGGGTAAATTTCCCTGCCCACTTCCTGTGAAGTGAGATATCAATGTATACTTGCTCACTAAGCTATTTGCAGTCAGACTGACTAAACGCTCACTACGACTGAATCACACAAAAACAGAATCAGAGCAAAACCTTATAAAGTCTGCTTGGTAGAGCACTATTAGCTCACAATAACAAAACTGTTGAGCAATGCAGAAGAAAAGTTCTGCCTGCATTGCTTGCACTCTTTTAAAGGGGTCATATGATGCTGCTAAAAAGAACATTATTTTGTGTATTTGGTGTAATGAAATGCGTTTATGCGGTTTAAAGTAAAAAAAACACATTATTTTCCACATACTGTACATTATTGTTTCTCCTCTATGCCCCGCCTTTTTGAAACGCGTCGATTTTTACAAAACTAATCGGTCTGAAAAGCGAGGTGTGCTCTGATTAGCCAGCTATCCAGTGCGTTGATTCAGAAGCGCCAGATTGTCATAGCAAAGTCGGAATTGAACCTTTTTGTTTTTTTTTAGAAATAGCCTTTTTGCACATCCAGCCTTGTACTCTTCTAGGTTCAAAAAGCTGTCGTCCATAAAATGCGTTGCACTAATTCGAACATCTGGGTTGTGCTGTTCTGTTGTAAATAAATCTTAACCAATGATTCCTAATTGCATCTACTTCCGGAAGGCCAAATAAAGTGCTTTTGCACTTTTGCATCAACACTACTGCTGTTCCTGAAACCACGCTTTCTTTCTTTGCGTGCACATTTGGGCGGTGTTATGCAAATCTTCCCACATTGTGACGTAGGTATGTGGGGGCGTGTTAGAACGAGCTGTTTTAGGTAGGTGTGGCTGACTCTGAACTTTTATAAAGAATATCTCTTTGGATTTGAGACTTTAGTCTTTGCAACTTTACAGATCTTCTTTATGCACCAAGAGCTTGTAACACTCCAAAGAGAAAGGAAAAATTGAAATCGCATCATATGACCCCTTTAAATGCAGAAGTAAAATTGAAGCATAAAGTGCAGTTAACATTTTTGCAATCCAAAAGAGAGAGAGGAGAGAGCATACCTAGAATGAGATGCAGTTTGGTGTCTGTCTGGAAGGCATAATGGAGTGTAACCAGGAAAGGAGACTGTCTGATATGCTCGAGGACCTGTCTCTCCGTGCGTGTGTGCTCTGCCGTCTTCGCCTTCTGCACAATAGTGGCCTTTTTCAGCACCTTCATGGCATAGAGTTTACCTGAATCATGGCCGCTCACCTTGCGAACCAAGAACACCTTGCCGTAGGCTGCCCGGAGGAGAAGAACGATGTGTTAGTGGAGTAGGAACAAAGATAAGCAGAGAACGCAGGGTTCACATACTTGAACTATCACTGACCTCCTGTTCCCAGCACTTTCAGCAGCTCAAAGTTCTCAATGCCCACTCGCTCCGCGTGACCCGTCAGATTGGCTGGGGAAAGATTTAAACACATCCATCTGGTCACACGGCCCAAAAAAAATCATGTTCTTCACTTGGATACCATACAAGAAAACCTCCCGTAAACCTTCTCAACTTTGGTTACTTGAACCTTTGCCACTTTCTCACAACTGTGAGAACAGAAAAAGTGTTCAAAATGGCGAACCCTTGGAGACGAGCCCGCAGCTGTTTGTAAATACAGTATGTAGCTTATAAACAGGTCCAGATGGAAACTTTTTTATGCATTTTCTGCACTGACTTTAAATATTTAAACAGGCTGAAACAAAAGCGGCAACCGAAGCATTATGAAATCAGGAAATACCGTTCAAATGTTTGGGGTCAGTAATTTTTTTTTTAATAAGTTAATATTTAGCAAGGATCCATTAAACTGATCAAAAGTGACAGTAGTGACTTTTATCATGTTACAGAGCACCAAATCAGCATATTAGAATGATTTCTGAAGGATCATGTGATGCTGAAGACTGGAGAAATGGCTGATGAAAATTCAGCTTTGCTATCACAGGAATAAAAAACATTTTGAAATTTAAAAGTGCAATAATATTTCACAATATTACTGTTTTTACTGTATTTCTGATTACATAAATGCAACCTTGGTGAGCTTAAGAGACTTTTGAACGGTAATGTAATCAAACTTCAGAAATCTGAGTTCTGCAGGTGCAGATTCTGTGTGGGCCTACTCATAAATAACGAAGAGCCTGATGATTCAGAGGAAACAAAACAGCCTTCATGAATGAGACATTGAAGAACGCGAGCATGTGTGTGGTATATGTTTACACGGTAGCGTGCAGCCTGAAGTAAGGTCACTTGTTTTATGCAGTAGATACCAATGAGAATGCCCAGTGAAGTGAATGCATTCCTGCTGTTACCCTCAATCACAGTAGCACTGCATCTCTAACAAAATCATGATCTTTCTCCATCTTTGCAAATTATCTGATTTTAGAAGGGAAAGAAAAACATATTCTATTACCACATCCTCTCAAGCAGCATGTTTAAGGTGCAAGCACTCTAGAGAGGCCCATGGGAACCACAATGTTTATTAATAAGCTTCCAGACCGCAACGTTCTCCACTCGGGACCCGAAAGCATTAATGGAGAGAATCTCGTCCCCAATGGGCTTTCTTAGGTGAGACTTATCAGGTGACCCCTTCTAGTCTTTAGTCCTGCACTCTAAGGTTACACACTTTGTTAATCATAACAAGCCAGAAACAATTAAGTGCCTGTAAATGGATCATCCGTATTGACCTGCATTAGTCATACAGCAATGCACTACAGAGTCTAATATCTGGATCTGGATTAGTAACTTAAATACTTGAGACTTGTGGTCGACTGATATGGGTTTCCTAATTGCTGAAACAAAGTGGACAATCGCAAAAGACATTTTAATGACTGCAAAACAGTATTTTGCACAATATTTCCTGAAAACCGAAAATTTGTGATCTATTCACAAATCTCTTATTTGGAAATGCTATTATTAATGCTATTAATAACCACACGGAATAACCACGACTGTTAATCTGCCGATCTGCACAGTTATGTGCAAACAATCTGAAAATACTGACTGCTCATTTGGCCTGGCTGATAAATCAATAATTGAAACCCGTTTTATGATATAATACAGAAGTCAAAACAGACCTTTAAAGACATGAGATGATCTGTGTCAAGATGGCAAAATAAATACTGCGATTTTCAACAATAGAGTACAATGGAATGAGATTAGGCCTACATCCCATCATGCTGCAATAAAAGTCAAAATTCATGGGTGTTACAATTTTAAGAAATTACACATTTTCTGTAACAGTGTGGTAACAGCGTTGTGCTAAGAATGTGGAACAGAGAGCTAAATATTTGATTTTTGTCATTAAAATTGGTTAAGAATCAGAAATGGTTTGTTCTACAATTAATTGAATATGAATTTAATAAGTTATATAAAAATACATTGAATTATTACATAGTTATTCAAATAAATATTACTTTTTGTTACAAAATTCGGTATTTCAAAATACGGTTTAACAAATTAAAGAAAATTTGGTTGATGATTTTTTTCTTACAATAACTTGGGTAACAGGGTTGAATTGCATAGCTTGATGAATGCAGTCATACTATATTTTTTGTCAAATGTGAGAAAATGGAATGAGATTGCATCCCATCATGCTCTAGTGAAAGACTAAATTATGTCGTTGTTTTTTTTCCATGGGCGTCACAATTTTAAGAAATGTTAAATTTTCTGTAACACTGCAGTAACGTTTTCTGATAGACTGTCAAAAATTATTACATTCATTTTTTTATTATTATTTTGTTTGTTTTATTAGACAGTCTGAAGACAACATGCCAAAATCCGTTTTATAGTGGCCATACAGGCATTTGAAACTAGTTTATCGTGTTAGGTTAATTTTATGTTACGTAATATTTTATTAAACATATCTAATAGCTCTCACAACCAAAATGTGGCATTGGTGCCTCTAAAAATGTCACAAGACAACAAAGTACTGGACCATATTGATGGAATGTGCCTATTAAGCATTCACTAAGACAGGCAAATGAGGACACAAACCTGGTAACTTCATTTACTATACAAAGACAACATCAGGGCCCTAGAGATTAAATTAGCCAGTAATTGGGCTTCGTTGGACTCAAGGCCATGACTGAGCAACTACTGAAACCACCGACACAAATAAACGCAATTAATTCCATACAGTAAAATCTTTTCTTCAATGTCAATCGAATTTCTTTCAAATGTTTCAAACACAACATGCACTGAAACGCAAGTGCACTTAAGTGCAACTGCGGTTATGAATGTGAATTATGCAATTGCACATGCAGAAGATCCTCCAACCTCAAAGTACCCCAGGCTGGAGGACCATATGTGATACAGATATCAATATATATATATTAATATAGGCTACTAATAGCCTTACTCATGCTTTTACTCTAGCCAACCAGCTAACATTAACGCTGTCCCTTCCACGATATAACGAAAGCATTATTTATATATAAGCGTTGTTTCTTAAATAGAAGTGCGGGACAGACAGCCCGGCGTTCATTTACCGTTTCTGAGCTCGTGTTTGACGGTAAACAGGTCACCTTCCCCCGACGAGCCCTCCATCGTACTCGCGTGATCGGAGCGCGCACTCTTTCCTCTGCTCGCTGCGCGACACTAATGCAAAATACTACAACAGAGGCAGTCACTGCAGGATTACATAAACGGAGTTGTTGCTATAAAGCAACCTCTTGGGAAATAATGTAAATGACAATAACTGCATTCTTGTGGGAAGGACAGTGGGGCTGTAAATACTACAGCTGCACTAACTGTGATACACACGCCGAGCCCCCATTAGACACGCCCACTGGTGCTGCTAGGAGAAATACTTCTGCTCTATTGGACCAGCCGACTGTCACTCAACGCCCATCGCACAACGCACAGTTCAACGTTAACTATTTACTGCAACAATGTAAGAGATCAATTAAATATTATTATTGTTAAAAAATGAATATTTATAAAATATATTAATAAATAAATATATAAAAATTAAATTTTTTGTAGGAATTTATGCTAATGTATTTTTTCTTATTGTTCTTTCGAGAACTGCCCTTTTTGGAAGGGTGCTTACATGTTCTCCAGAAGGTTCCACAAATGTGTAAATTTGAGGAACCCCGGAGAATCGAGTATCTTTTTACAGAGTATTATTAATAAATAGTTTTTTTTTTTTTTTCCAGCTCAAGAATCGCATCTGAATCTTAAAGGGATATTTCACCCAAAAATGTGTTTCTGTCATCATGGCGAAACAGTTGACGGTAACCATTGACTTCCATACTATCAACATTCTTCAAAATATTTTCTTCTGTGTTCAGCAAAAGAAAGAAACTCATATAAGTTTGGAATAAGTGGAGGGTGAGAAAATGAATACAGAAATGTTCATATTTTAACTATCCCTTTAAGGAGCAAGACAGATTAGCAGAGCAGTTAGCTAATTCTCTAGGAATATGCTGTAATGTAACGAGTGCACTTGACCTTCAGTCAATATTTCTGCTCTATTGTGTATTTGATAAGTGAGTTGAAAGTGTGCATTATGTGCATACAGTTCAGTAGTTGGTAAAGGATGAAAGAGCAGGTTTATCATTTCTGAGGGGGAAGGGAAGCCCGTGTCCTGATTTGGACAAGCAAAGACCTGTTACCTGCACTTCTATTATGTTCTATTATAATCACTTTACTTCCTTTCTAGTGCAATCCTAGGAAACACCCAGTAAACTCCCAGTATTTATTGTAAACTGCCCACACAGTTATAGATAGTTTACCATGTAAATATTCCCTAAACAAATTGATTTGGATGTTTACATATACGGACAAGAAGTTGTAGCCAAACAGGTTCATAAACACAGGTAAGGAAGGCACGCCTCCTGTGCATGCAGTGCAAACAAGCAGAGCTTATTAAGATTATTATTTATGTTTGTCCGGTCTGCATGGGTCTGTCTGTAAAGGTTTCCAGTTTTCCATAGAGAGACTGTGGCAGTAATTGTCTCATTCTTTTTTGTTTACTACACAAGCTGCTCGTTTTATATAGTTTGCTCACGATATAGTGTCTTAATAACAATTTTAGACAAATATGTAGGGACCAATATAGGTAACAGCATTGTTCTTTTGTATTTATTGCAGCACATAAAACTGTTCAGTTTAGTGCTAAAACCCATTACCACTTTTGAGTCACGATAGAGTGAAATTGAACTCCAAGAGAAGTAACACTTTCAAATTTACTGTTTATAGGTTAACAGTTTTTGATTCATGCAAAAATAGCACATGGAGTAGCCTATGTCAGGTCAACATAAATTACAGTCACAGTGTTTTTTTTTGTTTTTTTTTAAGTGTGGGTTGCTAACAACTTGCTAAATACAGTGTGTCAGATATTTTAAAACGAAACTTGAACATTTCTTTAGCCTCTTAATCTCAGAACTGGTTTTGAGGTTAAGTGGCTAAACTGGCTAAATCTAATTTCCCAGAGGAACCCATGGCAAGCTAGTCTTTTAGATTGAGGTAAATTGACATCATGACTGAACAGCTCTATTGTTCTAAATACAATGATGAGTTCATGGCTCTTATTCAGAGTAAACACCACATAATTATTATTATTATTATTGCAAATGAAAATGAGGCTAGATGAGGATAGATATATGGGTT
Source organism: Sinocyclocheilus rhinocerous (assembly GCF_001515625.1). Classification (NCBI taxonomy): domain Eukaryota; kingdom Metazoa; phylum Chordata; class Actinopteri; order Cypriniformes; family Cyprinidae; genus Sinocyclocheilus; species Sinocyclocheilus rhinocerous. Next base: position 1,320,704 of record NW_015631716.1, read on the forward strand.
GTTCAACAGGTTGTTCCATAACACATCTAGTTGAATGAAATTATGAGTTACCAATTGAGAATTAAATATGGCCCTGTGTTTGTTCTGTAGGGCACATCATTCTTAAAAATCTTAAAAACACATACAACCTTTTAAAAGAGTTACAAACTTTTTTTACAGAACAAATTAAAAGGTTAAATCTGCATCTTTAAAAGATATGTGTCTGAATGTGGCTATTGGTTAGAAAACATGTCATTTGTATCACAAAACTAAATTAAATTCAAATAAAACAAATATTTAATATTTTTCCCAAGACATTGTTTTTAACAGTTTTACTCAATAATCAAATGGAAGGTACGACCGTCGACCGCAAGTGTCCTGTGAACTTTTATTTTGAAGTTCTGTCAATGTCGGCAGTGTTGTTAAGGTTTGCGCGCGCTGCATCGCTCAGCCAATCCCGGCCCTGACAAGAGGCTCGTGACGTCACTCCCTTGCTCCTCTGAGCAGAATGGCGGCTCTTTTGGAATCGTTGCTGCTCGGTCGAGTGGAGTTGAGCGAGGCCGCCCGCGCTCTGCCTCTGGATCAAAGCACGAGACGTGAGGATTCACACCGCGCTGCGTTTTCTCTCTGATGCTGAGGCGTCTTTACTGTCACCGCGCAGCGGAGTGGAAGAGTACTTATTTTTCTGAAATTCAGTCAGCTAAACTATAAGTTAGCTACACTAGCACACAAACATTAAGGAGTCGATTTAATTTGAAGTGGATATTTACAGTTTTGTTTTTAAAGCTAAATTAAATGTACATTTAGACGATTACTTAACGCCACAGAACATCTTCAAGCAATAAGTGGGAACGTCATCAACAAGTTTCTTTTTGTTGGAAGAAAAAATAACGTTTTGGGGGATGTACATATTTCATACACGATACCTTCCAGGTTGTTATATTTGTTGTGATTGAGAGTAGTACAATATTACATTTAACGTTACTTAAGATAATTGTGAATTAATTTGTGTTAAAATAAAAACTAAGCTTTTTTTACGAGGTATATTGTACAGTAATGTTTTAGTATTATTTATAGTATTTATTAATATTTTGAATTAGTTTTTTTTTTTAGTATTTGCAATTTTCATTACAATTTTATTCTAATTTTAGCTTTAACTTTTTCAGTTTTAATAGTTTTATTTTATTAAACTTATTTATTTTAGTTAGTTGCCAAGATATTTCTAACTTTTCTTCAGTTTAAGTTTTTTTTTTTCAACATTTTATGTTTTATTTTATTTCAACATTTAAAGGTCCCATATTGTAAAAACTGAAATGTCCTGGCTTTTTTCACAATAACTGAGGTCTAGGGGCTGTTTAACTACCATATAAGTTTCAAAACTGTCAGTCCACAGTAAAATGCACACAGCCTACATAAAGTAGCTGTGATTTTTCACGAACCGTGACTTCCGTAAAAAGTTGACGTCAGAACTGCACAGTCACCGCCTTCAGTCGCCACCCCGAGCACCGCCCACAGTCCCACTCTCCTTTTGCCAAACCCCCAGACAACATCACGTCCATGCCATTGCTGACTGAGCAACAACAACACGGACACATGTCGAAAAGGTTAACTTTAACCACGAAACCAGATCGGCCGACCTGTAACGTTGCACTCTCACTCAAAGGATGGACGATCTGACAGGATTGTTACTATGAGGTGGATCACATCTAACGTGTATAGTAAAGACAAACTCACCGTGTCTATCTAGTCATGATGAAGATGTATATACATTTCAATTTCAGCAGGAAACTATTTTTACAGCTACATTATTGCTCCAGCCACAATTAATCACCGCAATGTATATACAATTACAAATGATAATATATAGAAATGGTCGGCGATGTGGTCATTGAAATGGTCATGGGACTCTTGCATAACTCTTACTGGAGATCTTTTCAGTTCAGTGCTTTATTCATATGGCATGTTTTCCCTGTTTGCTCAAACAGTTTAGAAAGATTTTCTGTCTCCCCACCACCTTCTCATCAAATAAAAAGAATTGCTTGATTGACGAGTTGGTGTGTTTTGGTATCATTTGGCTGTTTTCTCACATAACTGCTTTCTGGCATCAGTGCTTAAAGTTGCTCTGTTAA